>NW_027466854.1:537500-581307 GCF_046128005.1 Genypterus blacodes
ATTTTTCAAACTAAATGTGAGCGATGAGAGATGCTGGGACTGTTTCCAACATTTCTATATTTCCAGTTTCAGCATTGTTTCCCTCTGAAGCCTCTAGTGGGGCTTCTACTTCTTCTTCTTCTTCTTCTTCTTCTTCTTCCTTCTTCCTCACACTTCCACACCCAACCGGCTCAGACGGGAATAAGAAACGGCACTTGGATGAAGTGCTGGGTAGTGCAGTAATTAGATTGTCTAGACAGTTTGG
This sequence comes from Genypterus blacodes, assembly GCF_046128005.1. Lineage (NCBI taxonomy): Eukaryota > Metazoa > Chordata > Actinopteri > Ophidiiformes > Ophidiidae > Genypterus > Genypterus blacodes. The sequence goes on from NW_027466854.1 coordinate 537,745, forward strand.
AAAGAAAGCGCTTAAAACACACAAACACACACACACACACACACACTGGCTCTCTTTCCCCACAGATACACAACACACTGCACTTCACTCCACGGTTGCATCTGGAGAGTGTGTGATGAAAACAAAATCATGATGACTAAAAATACTGCCACTCCCTCGACGCTTCCTGCTGGCATCATGGAACACACACACTCACACACACACACACACGCACACACACACACACACGGCTGTGTACTGAGAACAGAGGAAGACTCCACAGAGGAAAAGTGTGCACTGATCTGAAGATGAAGGCCAGGAAAGAGTGAGGACCAAACTTTTCAATTCAAATCATCATCACATTACTTTCACCTCGCTCTGCTTCCACAGCTCAGTCAAACCTAAACCCTACATGTTACACACCTACACTATATGAGGGTTGATTGATAAGTTCTGAGCTCGGCATACAAGGAGGTGAGCAAGCAGTCATTTCCTTTCTGAAAGTTCTAAACTTCCTGCTGTGTGTGTTTGCACACTAACTGCACTCGCCTGAGCACAAGGATGATAACGTTGAGCTCCTCACACTCTCATGTCTGGGGAGAGCCGAGAGTCTCCAGGGTCAAATCAGGACAGAGGCCTCAGATGTGGAAGATGCTTCAGACTTCAGGTGAGACTGAAAATGAGATCTTCCTGAACTAGGCTCAGAACTTATCAATCAACCATCTTACATCACTATATGGTGCCCCTGTCTCACTGTGACACTTGGAAAACAGTCCAGCCTGTGTGTGTGGCTGTGACGTCTACAGCAGCTGTAGAGTGTGACTGAGTGTGTGTGACTCTGTGTCATTTAAGGGTGCACACTGACATCAAGTGGCCAAAGGACAACCATGACACCTGACATGAACACACACCTCCATCCTCACATCTCACCTCTATTACTGCTCTTATTATCATGCCATGCTCTAATGAACACCGCCTCCCTCATCTGGAGTCCTGCTTGATCCTTTCTCATAACATCTGGAGTCATGAGCGATGTCTCCAGATGTCAGGCAGAGGCTCAGTCAGGATGAGGACAGAGTGTGTGTGTGAGAGTTGGGTTGTTCTTCTGTGAGTCTGTCTCTGCTGTGAGTCTTTCTGATGTCAGACTGAAGGTAATGTGAGGAGAGGAAGGCTTCACAGCACATTACGCTTTATTCCTCACATTACTCTGGCTTGGTTGGCTGTCCCCTGAGCCGTCCTTAAAAGGTTTGGATGAGAGGACGGCGTTCATTTAGCCACTAATCAGTGAAGTCAGGTCTCCATGGTGACACTCCTGCTTTGGTGTCCTCTCACTCCTTTATTTATCTCTTCTTCTTCTTCTTCTCCTGCTCTGCTCCTCTGGGTGCTTCCTGTCCCGTCCCACCCTGCGCCCGCTCACCTCACAGCCTCCTGCACGTCCTCATCCTAATGTCACAGCAGCACTACTGCATGCTGGGTAAACCACGCACACTCTCGCCCTCGTAGGACTTCATTACAGATTATTCAAAGATGATATGAAGTATCAGTATAATGTTCTTATTTGGAAAACTGTACTCTGGAAAACTGTTATCTACTTCTACTCCCCTTTACTGCAGTGCACACTGAGTGAAAACGCAATGGGCAGTCCAGGTCCTATGATTTAAATGCCAGTATAAATGTTTGTTGGTGATAATAGTTACAGATCCAGTCTAAAACAGCATTTTACTGCTGTGAATGAAAAGAGTCTCCAGTCTGAAGCCGGACCGTGTTATTACAGAGGGCAGAAATGAGATAGGATAACAGAAACACGCCTTCTTTGGGGCACAATGCCATTGTTGAAAGGCTTCACGTGTCACTGAGGAAGTCTCTACTGAACTCCAGGCTCAGATTCCCTGATCCCTCACTCCGAAAGCAGAGATGCCTTCAGAGGACAGAGATAACAGCAGAGGCCTGAGGACGACGCTCATATCTGCTGAATGATACATTCAAAGGACTTACAGTAATCCCTGCCATTTTAGACTTTTAATAAAGGCTCTTTAATTGGCTGATTATGAATTATGCTCCACACAAAGCAACACAGACAAATCCAGCTAATAAAGACACAAGTTTGATAATGTGTGTGTAGCAGTGTAAATGTTTAGTATCTGAGAGGTTTGAGTGTTGGAGGAGGAAGAGGACTCACGTGAGCAGGGAGTTCTTAGGGAAGATGAAGGTGCCGTGGGAGATGCGGTCTATAAAGTTCAGGGAGACCCTCTGGATCTGCTCACAGTTGAACATGACAAAGTCGTACTTGCAGACGAGCAGAGAGTTGTCGGTGATGACCACGATGCGCTCTTTCTCATTGTTCCAGTGATCCACCCTGGAAGTGGACAGCAGAGAGAAACAGTTTGAGTTGAAGCATTGTATTTAGTCAAACAGCACAGGAGCTTCCTGCGCAGATGCAGACTGTAAGTTTACTTTACATGAGATCAACAATGATGTAATATGCAAAGTACATTTACATGGACGTGTCTCTCTCTCTCTTTGAATGTGATTCATGTCTCCTGACTCTTTGCTGCACCGCCTCAATGACTTGTTAGTGTTAATAATCTTCCTCCTTCTCACACCTTTGTTTTCTTTCTTTGTACTCTGCCCTCTTTCCCCTACAGCTCCTGTTGCACACAGAGACATTTGAGGAATGTGAGAAGAGGGCATCTCTGTGTGAGTCTCCTGACAGCTGCTCTGTTTGGTTCTTACGGGCTAAATCTGTCCTTATCTTCTTCTCTGATGTGTTCCTCTAACATCTCACAGTGATCCAGGGTCACCATGGTGATGGGACTCAAGACTGACAATGAGTATAAACTCTATGACTCAAATACATGAAGGGTAAAAGGTCACGACCCTCAGCCTGCACTCACAGCTACGGCCTGACTCATAACACAGAGAGAGGAGAACATTTGTCGCCACGTCCTTGCTGTCTGACCAGGAATGCCAGAGCATGATGCATTTAGCTTGTGTGGCGTCCCGCACTGGCCTCCCTCTGGGACATGTAGTGATGTCACAGAGCCTCCATGTGATGTACTGTTTACAAAAGAAACAGATCCTACAGTAGTTTCTAGAGCTGAAGGAAAAGCAGCCAAATGTAGGACACATGTTAGCCTGTGTTGGTCTCAGCGTCATGCATGGGAGGCATTATTCATGAGGTTCCTTATGCAGCCTGTGAAGGGTTAAGGGTTCCCTGAGAGCTTGAGCAGGAGTGATACAAGCTGACATCTGCACAGAGCACTCTCTAAATGTCCTCCAGTCACTTCAGCTTGTGCATTCATTTCAGTGCTACACTTTCATTTGCCTCTGTTTACATATGCTGGGTTCTGTCTAGTAATCTGTACTGTTATGGTTCTTTCATGTCTCCCAGTAGACTAAAGCTTCCAGTCATTATTACTCTCTATCTCATCATTAGAAAGCTGAGAGGAGCAGGAAGTGTCTCTGTGGGCTGAAGGTTATTGAAGTGCTGAGGAGCAGATATGTTACAAGCTTTCATGAACTCACTCTGCCATCAGCCAGATGCTCTGAACCGGCCCGTCTATCTCCTTGTCCACCAGAGCCTGGATGTCTTCCATGGCCTGGTGCAGAGTGCCCGGCTGAGGAGGCAAACACAGGTCACAGTCAGTGTGTGTGTGTGTGTGTGTGTGTGTGTGGACAGAAAGTTTACCCGCCCGGCCTGACCTATCACCCAACCTGATCCAGTAGTGTGTGACATCATTCATGATTCTCAAAGTAGTGTGTGTGTGACATCATCTCCCACTACTATATATAAAAAAGTATAAACAATGTTACTTTGTGCCAAGTTGGGAGGCAATTTAAGAAATGACGCTCATAGCAACTCTATAGCAACTCCATAGCAACACACATGAGCAAACACAAACACACCCCGCTCTGTGATCACAGTAGCAAGAAGATAAGATGAGGTTAAACAACAGATGCTCTACACAGAGCGTTTACTGCCTGTGTACAGAGCCAATGTAGTGAAAAGGAGGGTCAGTCAGACATTTAACCCTCTGGAATTCAACATAACTTTGCAGTTGTTTTTTGTATTGAAAATTCTTTTCATTTGTTGCCTAAAAAACTTCAAAAAAATCTTGATATTTCTGCCAAGCCTGAAAGATTTCTTATTGTTTATGAAAAGCTGTTGATTGCAGAAAATCTATAAGGGAAAAAATAATAAATAAAGACAGAGCATTTAAATATATATGTGACATATATAAATAGTAAAAAAGAAATCGAAAAATGTTTTGAATTTACTTAATTAAAATGTAAGAAACCCACATTTAAAAAATAAAATGTTTAGAAATCTGGGAGAATATAGGGAGAACTGATTCTAAATTCTTGCAAAATTGATCATCATGTGATCGAGTCTGTTTGCGCTAAAATGAAACTTAAGTTTGGCAGAAACGTCACTATGTTCTTTAGGATTTTGACTCCTGTTTGCAGTATTTTAGGGGTCAATAAAAGTGGATTCAATGGAAAGTCAATTTGTAAAAGTGACTTTATAAAGTGACCGCAGTGAGAGAGCCTCAGTTATTTACCCTGAGGACGAAGAACCTCTTCATCTTGAACTGGTTCAGCGCTGACACCCAGCGGTTGTCCGGGGCCACGGCAGCGGGGGACGGTGCGGACTCAGCGGGGAGCAGTGCCGGCTCAGCGGGGGAAGGACCGGGCTCAGCCGGGGACGGTGCGGGCTTAGCGGGCCCCTTCTCGGTGGGAGCCGCGGTACCTTCAGCCTGAGCCTCCTCCGCCTCCTCAGACTGCCTTTCCTGCTCACCTACCGCCTCCTCCTCAGCGTCCGCCATTATCCTATAACACACTTTGATATCAAGACACAAACAGCAGAAGAATAGTCGCTTCCTGCCACATTGAGCCAAACAGAGAGGATGAACGAGCTCTCATCTTAAATCACTGTGGCTGAAAGTTAAAGCTCTCTTTGTGTGTTCAGTCTAATCAGCCAGGTGACAGTGACTCTGGAGTTTTACTCACCAAGAATGTTCGTAGAGCGCAGAAGGTGATGAAGGCGAATGAGAGCAGAGCAGCAGGTGCACAACTTCCTCCTTCCGCCTCCAACATTTGTGTACTGGGCGTAGACAGCGGAGGAAGAACAAACTCGTTTCTTTTCGTGACTAGGAAACCAAATCATCTCCAGACAGACGCCGCTCATGTGGAAGAGTGTGATCAGATCTTTCTGTAACACACTGTAACCGTCTGTGATCCAATAAAGAAATAATAAAACTCATATCAAATCACCCTAGAGTGGACTTTTTGTATTATATTTTATTGTTTTTTTTATTATTTACATTTATTTAAACAATAGACATGTTCGCACCTGATGGCTGCATTCCATTTCGCTGTGCTAGTGATCCCTAACGGTGAGTCCGCATTCCATTGGTGAACCTGAACGGAATGCAGACTTTAACGTGTTTTCTTCTCATGCTTTGAAGCATCGCGTCACTTTATGACACATTCACTCATCATTTATGACGTGGTTAATAAAAAAAAACTCAACAACAACCAAGAAATAACCTAATAATGTTTAGGTTACTAATGGGATTCGATGGTTAGTTTGTGTTGCGTTCAAGGTCAAGATCTAATATGGCTTTTAAGCTGATCTGGAATGTATCTTCTGTGTTGTTGTATAAATCATAATATCTGATTGAACTTCCTTACAGCAGAGACACTTTCTCCATCGCTGCCTTGGATAACTTCACTAATTCTATATGGTCTTCAGAAACACAATATTTACACAGATTTAGTCTTCTTTTATTCCTCCCATTCAAGATTATGTTCCTGCTGTGGCGCCTTTCCTAAAATACCAGTCAGAGGCATTCATGATTCACCTGCAACAACACAATCGACCAATTTGTGGGATGAACCAGATGACTGAAAGCGAATAAGGCTTTTCCTCCCACAAATCCTCGAATAGCATCACCATTTAAACATCAGTCTGCGTGTAGGCTAATGTTTTCTGACATAGCATGATGTATGGACGATCATTCTCTTCATAACTCTGTCTCAGAGCTCCCCCAATGGCTTGTTGGCACTTAAAAAACCCATCCAGCCGTAATCTGTGGCCGTCAAAGAAATGTAGACAGAATTCTAAAGGCGTTCTTTCACTTGCTTAGCTACTCCCACGGACTGCAGGATGAGATTTTCATGGCTTTTAGTGTTTGAATGGCCTGTAGCTTTCAATACAGATTTCTGTTGGTTTTTGGTCTGCATTCAAGTAATTTCCTCCATCAATCTAGAGCTGCTTTGCTTCACTGATGGGGTTGATAATGAATTCTCACTTATTGAAGCCGCACTGAAAGAATCTACGTTCTACAACATCTTTTGTCGCTGGCATTCTACTGTATAAACCTAAACAAGTGGTTGGTTTTGTGAGCACAAATCAATCACAGGCGGGTGGTTACCTTCGCCTGATGTTTCATATCTGCTTGACGTAAAGCGGTGAACTTAGAAATCCTCTGCCCTGTGATGAGTCACATCATTTGCAGCAGTGAGGATTAGATTGATCTATATTGTGTTGTATGTAGGCCAAGTAATCAACACTGCAAAAATGAAAGTGTTCCCTGTTGCCAAGTCGTGGGGTTTCAACTTGTTTATTCTGTTTCTATCATTTCAAAGTTCATGCCTCAGTGTCCCCATGTGTTTTTGGTATTCTGCATATTTATCACCGATGGAATTTATCATGAAATAATTATAAGCTAAATAATGAATGTCATGTTTCTGGTCTTTGTTTTAGATTAAACTCTGTTTCATGTGCTGCATTATAACGGCACAGAGAATCTGCTAAGAGCATTTAATGTTCACCACTAAACTAATATTATGTTTCATATTCTCAACTCTAAACTTATTGCGGTCGGTTTTGTATATGACTTTGATTGATAAGTTCTGAGCCTACAGTCAAATCCCAGCAAAAGCCTCTTTCACGCTCGTGAGCAGGTGAGAGGCTGGAGGGGCAAATCAGGTGGACAGTGGGATCAGCTGACATCACAGCTTACACACACACACACACACACACACACACACACACACACACACACCGACCTCCATCTCCAGTGTTCATGTTGAATGGAAGTAATCCAATTTATGTCGCAGCATGTTTCGTGTTTGTTTATCCATATCAGAGCGAAGCCCCATTTAACTCTCCTGAGGTATCACACAGGATGAGCAGATGTTGCAGAGACCCCTGTGACCTTGTAACTGCCACAGTCATGATCTGTGTGTGTGTGTGTGTATGTATGCATCGGTTGGCTGAGGCGTAGCAACTCTGGCAGCTTCTTATTCTGCTGTTTAGCCTGTGAGTAATGCTCAGACCCAGTGCGGGGGCTGGGTCATGAGGGTTCATTAACTTAGCTGAAGCCTGATGAGCTGGAAAACTCTTAACCTTCAGTGCTGCAGCCCGGCTCGCTCCTCACTCAGAGCAGAGCGTACAGTAGCATCATCTCTCCCGGCATGTACACCAGGCCTCTTCTCATTCTTGACTATTGATTTACTAATGTATATGTATTTTCAAAAATATGCAACCTTGTAATAAATGCTCCGTGTCCTTCAGTATAAATCTAAGACTTCCCTGATTTGAATATTACGCAAAAACACAGCAGCTTACACCATCGCACGCCAAGCAGGGAATACAGTGCTGCTAGTGTTCAGTGGAACATAGAGATATAAATCCATATCTTTAACCTCCTACTTCTACACACTTTCTCTATGTATCTGGAGTTAACTATTCGCATTAGAGTAAAGTGTATTGTATTGTAGTAGAAGTGGCGTGGGAGAGGTGTAGCTAGAGAACACAAGCCGCCCAGAGGGATGATTGCAAACAGCTTCACTTGACCTCGTCTTTTGAATGGATGTTTGAGAACACTGATAGAGTTGCAGGTGATCCTTGGAGTGAGATGAATCTGTGTGTGACAGGTGGTTGTCAGTTGTCAGACAAAACAAACAAGATTCTGCACCTGTCGATCAGGATCCAAGGATGAATTTGGCCTGAATAACCCTCAGTTCAGAGGCTCTCATATGGGTCGACGTGTGCACACACAGGAGCCAGAGCCTCAGTGTAAAGCCTTCTGAGCATTTCACAACAAATACACTTGTGGAGGAACTGGTTTCTAGGCAACTTTCTTTCTGCGCTTGGCAGGAATCTTAATCATGATGTCAGGAAGCAACCAAACCACTAAAAGATTACAAAGACTAACTGTCAGTGTGGTGCAATGCAGCAACTGGGACATGTTTATAAGGGTTAAGGAGCAAAGGTCAGACAGGATGCTAAAGGATGCTTTGTATAGGATGTGATGTTTGCATATTTAGGTCCTGAATTATTATGATTGTAATTACCTTTCATCTATTTGTGGGTAAAGTGATTAACTGTAAACCAGAGTGTCACTGAGTATCAATGTGCTGTGAGAAAAGCTTTGGTTTGGTTGAACCAGTGCATAGTTCACACACATTAACAACAATAATGGTTTGAAAAGGAGCTCAGAGCCTGACTGAAGCACATGTGAGAGGTTCAGACAGTGTCCACAGAGCTCAGCCTCAAACAATCAGATAGAAAACAGAATATTTCACAATATTAACATAGTTCCTGAGGCTGAACTGAACCCAGTGTATGCAAAGTTACACTGGGCTTTGTAGGCATTATTAATGGTGCAGGCTTGTGTAAATATCACTTGGGTAATACCAGGTAGCATGGTATTTAATCATAACACAAGCAGGGATACAGGCAAACAATTGGCCTAAATTCTTTCCCATGACCCACATTTAAACGTGCAGAGTGTTTTCCCCAGTGGTGCAAAACCTCAAGTGATCCTCAGGAGTTCAGCTACGGTGCAAACACTGCATCACAAGGCTGAGCTGCAATTTACATGAGTTCTGCCCAGAGGGAGAGAAAATCCAGCCACTAAGTGGCAGTGTTGTTTCAGTCATGATAGAAACCAAGCGGAGCGGCCAGACAGAGACCGTACACAGCAAATTCATGTTCTACATGTTTGATTACAACATGTTTGACATGTAATAACTCACGGGGCAAGCTTAGCTCATTACCACACACAGCACCATGGAAATATGCTATGATTAATGTTCATCCCATCATTTAAGCCTCACACATCTGCTCTCTTTCCTCTCCTGCCCTCCTGTTTGTCTCGTCCCCACATTTACACAACAATCCCAAAAAAACATGTTTGCATCACTCTGGACATGGTGGCTGCACACACTCTGTCCATCCATGCATCACATGCAGCACTGACATTAGACATGTGAATCATCAGAAGTTGTGACGTTTCTGACTTTAGTCTCTAACACAGAGAGAGAGAGAGAGAGAGAGAGAGAGAGAGAGAGAGAGAGAGAGAGAGAGAGAGAGAGAGTGCTGAAGCCAAGAAAGCAGAGAAATGTGGAATAAAGAGGATGATGAAAGATATGAGCGGGAACAAAGGTGGTAAACGTATTATTACCAGCTGTTAAATAAGCTACCTTTGAGCAAGGCAGTATATTTCTGGCTTTGTCCTCACTCAGTGTGATACCGTAGCTGGAGTTGGTTTCCCCCCTAACTAAACAGCCTTCAGCACCTTCTCTCTCTCCCTCTACACACCTTGCATCAGAAACATCTGAGAGCTGTGAGTCTTTGTTGTTGTTACATCATGGGAGTTTTACCCACGCTGAGTAAGATTGTTGGGGTTTCCTGGAAACATATGGCCTCTGTCACTAAGGCTGGATGGATGAGGGCTTTGGGCTACTGTGTGAGAACACAGCTCAGTGTTCTCTCTTGTGTTAGCTGCTGGCTTTACACGTTTGCCCCGGTGCTGCCTCGTCTCCAGCGTGCTCGTGGATTCCTGAGGGAGCCTGAAGTACACACCATTACCAGTCACACCATAGCAACAAGAGCTCACCTGGAGAAGCAAACTGCAAATGTTTTCTCCAAGCATCAGCAACTTTTCCCCTTAATTTGACATTAAACTGAAATCCTCATTTGAGGGGCAACATGAGCAGAGGAACTTGTGATGCTAATTTGTCTCCGGTGAGCCTGAAGTGTTAAAGCCACGCAGGAATTCCTACAAACAATGATCCACCTCTGCTTGCACTGAACTGCTAGAAGTTCACATATTTGTCAAGTGATGCCCGTAGGAATACGGCACATTTGCCGCTCCGCCGCAAAGTGGCTTTCTGCTCCACTGACGTTCCCCTGCCTGTTTTTGGGGGCAGTGCACAGCTCCATGTGATTTATTGTGAGATGAGCAGTAACGCGCTGCTTCCCTGTACAGCAGAGCCTCATTTTCTATCCTTCCCTTACATGATTCCTTTACACACTGCACTCTACAGATTCCTACAGGTTCCACTGCAGGCCTGCTCTCTGCTCGGCTGGCAAACTTTGTTGATGCTCGCTTCTCGTAATGTGTGTGCGTGCGCGTGCGTGTGTGTGAGAATGATATCTGCGGTATGCATCCGTGTCTTCACATCATCGCCCACAGTGTCACTTCTAACAGAGGAGACGGCAGCACACGTTTCCCTTTCAACTGATTTGTTTGGAATGGAAGAGGAATTCAGAAAAGAAGGAGAAATTACAACAAGGTAGCCACACTGGCACCTAGCCTGCCGATGATGAAACAGGAGCCCACTTTAGAACAGAAAGCCCTGCGAAATCTTCCAAGTTCCCAGTTCATTAAAGACAATCCAGGAGGCAAAGCCCCCTCCGCGTCATCTCATGCCCACACACAGCCTCTCATCTCCACAGGGAGGTGAAGTTTGAAACCAGATAAACACTTCACCCCATTTACCAGCAGAGTTGAATGGTTTGATTCTCTGCGTGTTTGTTCAATGCAGCCGGGTGACGTTTCATCTGGAATTTGTTTCTTTGCTTGTTTTGTAAAAAAAAGGCTGTGCAATGTGTCTATAAATAGCTCCATTGTCCCACTTTTTCAATCGCACTCAGTGGCATTGTTGAGAGGGAGAGATCACATCACACAGGACCTTTGAAGGGGGAAACCCACTCATCCTCCTTTTTAGAATGAATTACATTTAAACATCAGCGCCACATCGTTCACTGCATCCTCTGGTTTCACTCATTTTGGGATGAAGACCACGATGAAGCTGGCACAGGGCTTTAAACCCACAACCTTCCAACAGGGAGGCAATATTTGTGACCACTGCAACACCATTTAGAATAAAGAATAGTATCCAGCTCCGGCTTCTTCCTGATTAAAAGTCTCTCTCTCTCTCTGGTTTCTACTCTGACGTTGGTGTTTTGCTTTAATCTACACGTAAGCTCACATGATGAGGAACAATAGAAATCAATTTATGGGTCGCTGCACTGAAGTATAATGTGTTCCATTACAATTATTGATTCAGCTACAAACGACCCAATCAGCTGCACAGGTCCGCTCATGCAGCCAGATGTTTGTACAGGTGTGCAGGCACTGGAGGAGGATGGGGTGGAATCACATGCATCCAAAATAGTGACTTTCCTCCCCTGTGGTTGAGGCGTTTGATCTAATCTCAGGTGGACAGCTGTGGTAACGAGCACAACAAAAGAGAGATCACAACATAATTTCATACGACACCGAGCAGCAAAGGGGACAAAACATAAACGTCCCAGTGAAAGTGATCTGATAGTGAAAGTGGCGAGGCTCCTTTCTGTCTCCGCACACTGAACGTGACAGGTACTCTGCGGCATTTCCCCCGATTCTAAAGGATCAGTTTCAGGTTCATGATGAGCACACAGCTCTGCAGTAATAAAGCCGGTGAACTGCGAGTCATCTAATGGAAGCGATGATAAGTGTGAAATCCTGGACAACTCCCCTGACACCTGCTTGTAGATCTGAATCCAGACAGCGTGCTCTGAAGTGCTGCACTTTCATGGGAGAAAAAAAGAGGCCTGCTCCTATGGCAACAGAGAATATGTTAAATGAAGACAACCAGGAGGCCTCTGAACCTCCACCTACGCTTGTACTCAAAAACACAACCTCCTTTCACAAATCCATCATTGTTGTAACTTTGACTTGCTGAATGCTAATGGCTCGTAGCGCACAGACACTTAAATAGGTCACGACTGGGAATAATTGTATTAACTGCTGTAAATAGAAATAAACAGGCAAAGTGAGGGAGCCTGACTGGCTTGTCGGAGTCTATTCAGAGACTTTCTCAGAAAATGGAGGAGAAGTCTTAAGGGAGGCACTAACTGTCACGATTTAGCTCTTTGTAAAAAAAAAACCCTGCCATCTGGTTAAGAAAGCCAATTATGAACAAAGACAGAGACGATGCAGAGATATTGTGAAAGAAGAAAATGTCTTTAAGGCGAGAGGTTTCAGGCCTGATAACATTCTTCAGAAAATGAGCTTCTGTGATGTGTGCTGGTATCAGAATAACACAGATAATACCACTTCTGAGTCTCACTTTACCTCACAGCCGCCGCCGCCGCCGCCGCCTATTGTGCCCCGCTGCATTAAAGTGAGGAAATGAATAAGAAATGTCATTCTCTCATTTAGTGTCATGGACCGTGGAGCGCCGGGGGAAGGGGACAGGAAAGGGCAGCAGGGATGAGGAGTCCACTTGTGTGCGTGTGTCTGGATCTTCCCTTCAGTGTGTCACAGTGCAGCCCGGGGTGCCAAGAACAAGCTGTTCTGTGGGCGTCCCGCAAATATGTGGACCAGAGCAACAGCAGCAGGAAGTTGATCAATTCTTTCATCAGCCACAAGTGAATCCAGCTGGTCAGACACACACACGCACATAAAACACACACTGATGAGATCCGTTGTTGATCTGTGCTCAGTAAGTGATGATTGCTGGGGGGGGGGGGGGGAGATGTTTGTCTCCTGTTTCCTAGTTTAGTCCCAAACAAATCTCTTTGCCGCGCTACATTTACTCGACAGCACACTCGGAATAATTGCCGGTCAAGCTGCTCCTCTCAGGCTGGCAGGAGGGAGGTATTCTTTCGATGTTGGAACAGATGGTTCCTAAGACATCTGGAGGGAAAAAAAGAAAAACCTGCGTGAGACTTGAGAGCTCAGAATGGCGTCTGATTCTTCATCTTTTATCTCCTGTGGGATCCCAGCCTCGGGGCTGATGGGTTTGGAAGCAACGTACGCTCGGCCAAAAACAACAGCCAAGCGGTTCTATATCATTTTGGGGTTGAATTTAATATGAAGGCATTCCACTGTAAGCACAGGATTGTAGACGCAAACTCTGGCTCGTCTACAAAAACACACCGCAGTGAAAATTCCATCATCTAGGTTTAAAAATATTTTCCCAATTTGACTGAAACTGAGAGCAGGTTGGCACGCACGCACACACACACACACACACACACACACACACACACGGAGCAGGGGACACATTTAGAGCTCTATTTTCAAATCTTTACAGTGCTTTAATGTGCAAAACAAACACATCCATCCACTTCTACTCTTCCCTGCTGCAGCACCGATGAGTACACTGAGTGAAAACAAGACCTATAAAGCCTCCTCTGGGTTTGACTGCCATGCTTAACGTGTGTGTTACTCTGACAACAAACACTCCCTATGATATATTAAAATGAGGGAGAATAAGAAACAGAACGATGATGTCATACCTTTAAGTTGACTCGTTCTGTACGCCACTGCAACATAAACAACTGACCTGTGTTTTGCAAATAACACAAAAAAATTAAAGTAAACCTTTGGTAAATGGGTCTCCTGGAGTGTAAATGATGTAATAGTCAATTGAAAATAATAAAAAATGCACCTTGGATAAGTGAAATGGATGTGAGGAAGGATTTGTGTTGCTTCCTGTTTACTTACTGCCTCTGCTGCAGTTTAGACCAGCAGGGAGGTGAATGTGCGTCTGCGTCTCTGCTCTGAACAAGCGTGAGGTGTGAAGCTATTTATGGAATCAATTTAAGTACAAACTATCACAGGTAGAACACATGTGAGCCGTGTGCTAGGATGGATTCAGAGAGCAGCAGCAGCAGCAGCAGCAGCAGTGGGTCATTAGACAGGATGTTGGACTCTCACGTTAAAGACTTTGCCAATCAAAGGCCGTGAGATAAGAGAGCTGACAGCTACACAGGAAAACACATTACTATTTCAACCGCCGCTGCTGCTTCCGTGCTGCTCTGCGACCGTTTTGACTCGTCCCTCACTCCTGCTGTTAATTCTTAATGATTTCTTCAAATGCGAGCCGGTATCGCTCAGGAGGTGCCACATTCCAAGATGTAAATCTGAGCTTAATCCACAAATTAGGTTTCCAGCAGCAGTCTGCACGGATACTGTGAGAATGGGACGGTGGCGTGAGCGTGCGTTGTGCCGTCTACCATGCTAACCTGATCCGTGTACTCTATCCATATACAACTTTGATCTTGTAGTTGTGAATCATTTAGCAGTGAGATAGAGAGCATGCCAAACGTTTGCAGCCACTGATATGAGAGGGTTAAAGACCAAAAACACGGAAAGCAAAGTTGTCCTGCTAAGGGTTGATTAAAGTTTAAGATGGAGGAGGAACACATGCAAACTAAACATGCAACATTTTTCATCTTGTCCTTTTTTTTTGCCACCTATCGCTTCGGCATCAAATTTTGTGTCACACACAGAATAGAAAATGTAATTATTTAAAGGACAAAATAAAAATAAAATAAAATAAAATAAAATAAAATAAAATAAAATAAAATAAAATAAAATAAAATAAAATAAAATAAAATAAAATAAAACAAAGTATAATTATCTTATTATACATTCGGTTTGAATGTATGTGATTTTGTTGTATTAAGTTATTTTGTACATACAGAAGGGAAGAAAAGAAAAGACACAAAAGAAAAAGCAGAGAAGGAAAATAATGAAGAGAGCAAAGATGTGTGATGCCGATGTGAATGAACAAAACAAAGCCACAGCCACAGAGATACAGGCAATAACAAGACAATGTTGCCGTGGAGACTAAGATGACATCAGTGCTGCTACTATGATGACCTCATAGGCGCAAGTTTTTACTGGATGACATCATTCCACCTTGCCAGCAGGTGCAGAACGCATCATAGGTTGTAGCAAAACAAGAAAGGGGGGCGACACAGGGGGGAAACTAAACAAAACAAGGCCACCCCCCGCCCCGCCCCGCCCCACACCACACACACACACACACACACACACACCCCAACAGCCCCGCATTCACACGGCGCCTATCCTGTAACAAACAAACACATCAATCAGAGATCTGTTCTTTAGTGTCTAAGTATCCATAAAAATCCTCTGCATGTTATTTATACTGAAATCTTTGCTAAAATCTTTTATCTTCTATCTTTTATTGATTTATTCTATAAATGAAATAGTACAAATATTCCACATTTCTTTTTCTTCCCCTATGAGGCTTAAATGTGATTACAAAGTTTAGATTTGTGATCCTCATCTTCCAGGCTCTATAAACCACAAGAACCAAAGCTATGATGTAAACAACAGGAATGACCTCAGACTCTGCGGGAAAGAAGCGGATGAAACAATGAGAGCTGCAGGAAATTAACTGGAAATGTTTGTAGTCTCATGAATGATGTGAAGCATGTGTGGTACATGTGCACAACACGGATCAGTGTGAGGAAAGGGAGTTTAGAAAGTCATGTGTTTGTTATTTCCCCTCATCTTTATAGTTTAATAGCAGAGACATGAGCTGCACATAATCTCACATTCATGTCAAAGGAAATGCATCCAGAAACTCAAACCCACAGAGACTGAAGCTTCATCTTTCAACATGTAACACATCACCTAGACAACAGCTTAGACACGCCCACAAAGTTAAGGGAAAACCAACAGGTGTTTGATATCTGGTGGTGTTCGCAGCAGCCAGAGTCAAACGCTGTTTTCATTCAGTGTGCTCACCTGTGCTGTACCAAAGGAGAATATTGCATCGATGATTGTTGGGATCAAGGATGTTTATCCACATTACAGCACTGTAAAGGTTCAAATCGTCGGTCGTCCATATGATTCATCCCCTTTAAAGTTTAGATTTGCACACAGCTGTTAGTTTGATGAAGTTTAATCCCTCCTGTTTGTCTGCATGGCAGGATTTGCAGGAATGTCACCTGTTCCTGGCCCCTGGTGGAGTGTGTTTTATAATCATATCAGTTTGCCATGTATTCTTCAGTGTAATTACCTTGAATGAGGACAGCCAAAGTACTATGGGTTGCTAGGAGACAGTTGCTTAAGGAGTCCAAGGATAGGCATTAAAGCTGACCTTTAGCAGAGGACAAGTTAAGCAAAAGAAAATTGTGTATCCATTGTTCAAGTCATGCATCAGGGATCTAAAATAATAACATCATAGAAATGAATTGGTTATTTCTTCTTCAGTGAAACGCTGCCATCATTCACACACGACTGAGGCTTAATGAAGCAGACTCAGGCCAAAGTCAACAGGTAAGTGTTTGCTGCTAATGACTCACGCTTGGCTCAGTGTTTCCATCAGATGTAGCATCACAACACGGCTCATCAAAGTCCAGCTTTACACTGAAGTTGCAGTTTGTAACCTAAAACACGAGACACGGTTTCAAACGCAAACCTGAGCATTCGACCCCTGAAACAGCAGCAGGTTTATCACTCATGCACGTTTCCATCCCCAGCCACCAGCTTCATCACAAACACACACGCACACAGACACACAGATTTTGGAATGAGGTCGTCAGTCTCAGTGCAGAGGCGAGACGTCTCTGTCTGAAGCTGCTAGAGAGCGAGCGCCACCGGCTCGCCTGCTGGAGCTCACCAGTGTGAACGTGAACAAAGGGAGCCGGCGCCGCTTTGTGGATTTCTCAATGGACCAATAAACAATGAGATGAGGCAGATTGAGTGAGTGAGTCAGAGAGGCTGTCAGGTTGGTGGCGGTGTGAATATTTCACACGACCCAAATTCACACAAACTGATGTTGGGCAAAAACATTTAAAGACATTTTGCTGGAGTGAATTCCCAAAGCCGATCCTCCGTATTTGAGCATTCTGTCGCTTCCAGGAATTTGTTTACAGGCTGAAATATCGGATTCTGTGAGAAAACTTTAAACTGCGGTACTGGAATAAACTGCAGAGTCATCAAAGAGAATGAGAGGGAACAATCAGTTAAGTTTGGAAGAGGGACCTCAGGAAAAGAGCCGGGATCCTGCAAAACTTTGTAAAGATGTCTAAAGCAAAACACTTTAATGGTACAAATGTGTTCAAGTGACGCATCTGAGCCCTGATTCACTGCTTCATGTTTATAGATGATGTGTGGAACATTACAAACATACTGCATCAATCATTACATAGCAGGAAAACAGTCCCACGGCCCAAACATTTCATTTCCTCATTGATTTATTTACTGCACAATGAAGGAATAACTCGTTTTCTTTCATTTCACAGGAACTCACAGTTTGACTGAGAAGCTCTGAGCCACCGAACGTTCATATAAGCTCATATTTTACATCCATAGAACTAGAAATGACAAGAATGAGCTAAATGAGTCGGCCAATGACTGAGCTCATTACTGGGATGTTAATCTTATTACTCTCATCCCCTGATTGGAAATGCTAAACATTTTTCTTTGGTTCTAATGAGGAAAAGCACAGAATAGAATGGGAGACGTGTGTGAAATATGTGTTTTAGATTCTGGAGAGGAGCAGCTTTGTGTCGGATGCCTTTTCACTTAATCCACTTTGTGAAGAGCATTGATTCAATCGGGATACACACACACACACACACAACCTGTGACATTCAGCTATTTACACACACAAGTGTCAGAGTGATAATACCACAAAATCCTCCCCAATCCCTTTAATCAGAGCCGGCTGATCCTGGACAAAACACTGACTAACACTGGATCAGGTTCCTGCAAACCAAAGCCTCAAAGAGCAAAACAAGGATCAGGAATCACAGGAAGGCTCAGAGATTTGGTGCACAGTTGAGCATTTTAATATCAAATTAACTTCTGTGCATTCAGTTCATAGATGAGTTCAGGATCTGGAGTCTGGGAGTTCAGAGGTTGAAGCCTCGTACAGGAAATCAAGACTTGTAACAATCATGTAGTCTTTGGTTTCCCTTTGCTTGACGTTTCACTACGACTCACCAAACACTCACCGCACAACCTGAGATCATCAGACTCCACATGGTGCAGACGCTCAGCTCACACAGCTGGAAATTCACCACAACGTAGACGGCACGACAGAAAAGAAGCAAAGCGAGTGTGTGAGCGAACACGGGGCGGTGAGCGGCGTCTTGTAGCTGAGCTCAGAGAACACGGGCTGACGTTTGTGACACAGGTACAGAAGTTCATCTCTACGCCGTCTCGTCACGAATAATTTAGGCCAGAAAGGAGGAAGTGAATGAGTTTGGAGCGTCTGAGCTAAACAGTGATGGGGGGAGGAAGACGACGGGTCTGATGTGAATAATTTATCAGTGATGCCTCTGCTGCCTTTGTTCCGGCTCAAAGGAGCGGGGGTTTAAGCTTTAATAGCGTTAGTGGCTGAACTTATTACATGTGATCAAATCATATTCAGTCCTGGGATTAAAGAATAAGCACTTTCTTTTTTCCAGCCTAGGTTCTTAAGGCCACATGGGCACAGGACACTTCTCTCTACTCTTCATCCTCACACACACACAGATGGGCCGGGGGTATTTCACTGATTTATGCTCAACAAAGTTATGCTTTCTTTGATTTAAACATTGGCTTTGCTGAGAGTTGACAGGAGGATTGTTTGGAAGCAGCAGATGGATCCAGAATGATAATAAGTTCTTCATCTGAACATTTGGACTAAAAAGGCATGAATAGTGTTGGCGTCTTGTTAAAGCATAATTATTAAGAGTCTCTAGAATATAGAAGAATCTATTGAAACCTCAAGAATCAGATAATGACCCACACACACATTAGGAGGAGGAATGTTATCAGTCCCTTGACCTCTGACCTTTGGAGGGGGATGCAAAGCTACAAGAACAGAATTGAATAAGAATCATAAACAGTCGTAAATATAAATGTGAGCCAGGATCAGATACACACCTGACATCATCCATACGTGTGTGTGTTTACCCACAGCTTTGTCATTACGTCACTCAGATGGAGTCTGAACGTGCAGAGCAGAAATAGATCAACCAGAAACACACCAAATGAAAATAAAAAAATCTGTATAAGACTTTGAATTCAGCTCCAAGGCCACACACACACACACACACACACACACACACACACACAGACGCACACACACACACACACACACACACACACACACACACACACACACACACACACACACACACACACACACACACACACCTCGTCTGTTGGGCACAATCAAACCTTTTCTTTTGTTGGGTTTGTTTCCACGGTGACCTCTTGTCTCATAGTGACCCTGCTACAGTCTGTAGTGGGAGGAAGACGTTTGTACCACGCACGCTGTGGTCATAAGTGATCTTCAGAGCTCCTCTAAACATTTTACAGGTAAACAGGAAACAGGCGGGAGACGAGCTCGCCACAATGAGTCTCAAGTGCAGCGGGAACGAAGGAGAAGTGAAACGATTTCCCAAAATGTGAGCTGATGATGACATGAAGGAACAACTGGAACAAAAGCTCCAAAACACAAACATACACCAAACACTAAGGTCACCAGCCTCACACGCACACGCACACGCACACGCACACACACACACACACACACACACACACACACTATTCACATGGAAACAGTGTGAAATCCTGTCTCATTAGGCACATGGACGATCACAGCATCACTCAACAACCCCAGCGACTCTTAAGGAAACAGGAAGGAGGCGTGTGTTTTGCACGTAAGGCCTCCACATCTTCAGTGGGCTTAATCAGTCAGCTCGCTTTAGTGTGAGAACAAAAGTTCACATGGAAAGCGGAGGTTTTGCATCAAATCCATCGATGACTCTCTGCCTCTTACCCTGAGGTCAAGAGGTGACAGCTCAAAGAGCCTTTAAATCATGAGAACCACTTTACCTTTGAGTGCAGCTGCAGGGACGCACCTACACTAAGTCAGTAAATTCTGTGGATTTATGTGGATCTGAAAGTTTCCTCTGCGTTGCATATAAATCAGGCTTTGTTTGGTCAGACGCAGTGTGAGCCTGACTGTCAGTCTGTGGCAGGTTAAAGAGAGGTAAAGGAGAACCTGAGCCTTTAACCACCGCTCAATGATTCCTCCTGTGAAGAAACTCACACTTCCAGCTGACGCACAGGAGGAGCTGCGTCATATTTCAGGTTTTTGAAAGAATCTGCCAAACATACCACCAGAATTCAAATCCTAATTTTTTTGCATTTACTCTAGGTTTGGTTTGGTTTCACACACTTTTCAGACAAACTACCGCATATCTACAGAAGCCAGGAGAGAACGCTGGCTGGGGAACGATGCAGGAGGAGGAGGTCAGTCAGCAGAGTCAGATGGTGGTCGGGCTCCACAGGGCTGGATGGAGGCAGGGGGGACGGGGGACAGAAGGTGGAGGGGCGACTGTGACCATGACTGCTCTGTGGCACCGGCCTGTTAGGATGAAGACACTTCATTATCATTTAAGATTTAAGATTTAAGATTTAAGATACTTTATTAATCGTCATTTTGCATGCAATTCACAGCAAATCGCATGCAATTGAAATTTATCATGCACCCCCTCATATCACACACACACAAACACATGCATCACAGAGGGGGTGCAGGGCAGTTAGGGGTTCGGTGCCTTGCTCAAGGGCACCTCGGCAGTGCCCTGGAGGAAAAACTGGCAACTCTCCAGCTGTCAGTCCACTTTCTTGGTCCAAACAGGACTCGAACCGGCGACCCTCCGTTTCCCAAGCTGAATCCCCTATGGACTGAGCCACTGCCGCCCCTATCATGTTATTATGATCATTTAGACAAGAAAAAATGTCAATTCCAATGTCTACGTTTTATGGCCGGACTAGAGGGTGAATCCTCCAGACTGAAATGTACAAAAACAACTTTGTAAACAATTATAAAAGGCCGAGCAGGCAAACTGTGATCAATTAAGGCAGAGCTGTTACAGAGAGGCAGACCAGCCACAAAGATGAAGCAAACTACTGCAGCAAAACAATCTGACAAGGTTCTACACAGCAAGCAAAAGAGAGCAGACACGTGAACCAACATTAAACAAAGTGACCCGGCTGGTGTGTGTGTGTGGTGTGTGGTGTGTATGTTCCAGTACTGTAAACAATTACACGATCACAGAATTCAATGCAAATTCAACAAAACGCCACATTTTTCAGCAAGGACGCGTAATTTCCTATTTTATCACACACGTTTCACAGATAAGATCAAAATCCAAACTCTTTTATCACAAACTGGAACGTTCGCTCTGTCTCCTGAAGCTCGTTGAGCTCATCAAGCCGCCCACACTGCTGAGGCTTTGTTCAGAGTGAAGCTGAAGTGTGTGGTGTGTGTCAATGCTTGATTGCAGCGCTGCAAACAGAGGTGATGGAGTCAAATCATGTTTAGTTTCTATTTACGTCATTTAAAAGTTGAAGTGCAAACACTGAATATGAAAGACGTTAAAGACAAACAAGTGGAACAAAACAGACGCTCACCTTTAGTTTCTCTTTATCTCAGATTACACACTCAGAGTGTGAAGTGGAGAGATAAAATGAAATGTGTTCATCTAAGGAAGCAAACCTGAATGTGAGAGGATGGTTGGTGACACAAGAGGGTAAAGGTATTTCTATGCATATTGTTTGGGTTTCTTTGTCATGTAGATCTATTTAAATCTCCTCAATATAAATAAAAACATTAAAGTTGCTGTTAAAAGTTGCAATAAATGGAAAAACTATTTGCTAAATTGGCCACAAAATCCAGAAAGTGACTGCAACAAAATCTGTGAGGACCTCTGCACACATCACAACACAAATCCTGAGGTGAGAGAGTGGAGCAGGTGAGGGAGTCAGGTGACCAGAGGGGGGAGACTCAAGGGTGACAGCTGGTGGTCAGGTGGGGAACTGCAGTACAGTGAATGCAGTTGAACTCGGCATACTGTGTTGCTTTGCATTACTTGAGGAAGATGAGCTGCTTCAGGAGGAAGAAGCATATTGATTTTTGACTATCTTACCTAATATGAAAATTAAGGAATGGCGTAGAATTAAAAGATTTCTTTTTCAAGGCCGAAGGTCAATAACAGGTGGAAGCTAAACCTCTGAGGCCACTGAGCCGGGGCAGAGCGTGACTTTGGTTTTTGCCTTATTTTTGTGTGTTGTTGTTTCATCTGGTGACCCTCCTGTGCCCCCTGCTGGGGCCGAGCGCCACAAAAACAACCGCGGTGCTTGAGGTCATCACCGCCTTGCTGTGGGTCGTCGGGCACAGCGTCCCAGAGTGCAGGTCAAGTCCACCGACATGTTAGTTCCTGGTTTTGTCTCGGGTCTTTACTGCAGGCCAAGTTTTTGCCTTCTGCCGTTTGTTATGAAATGTCAGTCTGCTTCCCTCTGATCAGCGTTTCTGTCCTGATCCTGATGTTTACCTGTCTGTACTCTAAATGTGTTGTGTTTGTACCTTCACTGCTTTGTCTGAATGTATTTGTCTCCAGATTCCAGGCTCATACATGGTTTACACTCTGCTGTATTCAATTACAAGACAGATAGTAAAGTGTTGATATGGTAACGTACATGCTCCATATTAAATCAATTACCATTAATTTATTAATCTCTGGCAGACAGCAGATAGCAGGGCGGGCTTGAAGTCTCACTGTGATAAGTTAGAGAACGTCAGCGTGTCCAATGAGGCCCCATGGTCACAGCTCAGTCTTATATGAATCATTATACGGCTCAGTTTAGCTCCAGATGCCAACCGTGACATCATCAAGATGCACAGCAGCAGGAACGGCAACACAAGCAGTACAATCGCTTCCAGCATTGAGAAGTTGAAACGGTGCTGTGCAGTCAAATACAGTGAAGAAGAAGAAGAAGAAGCTTCCCTGACATGTACATTAGCTGTGTGATGCATTGCAGTGGATGTGTTGTTGTGTATTGAGTCTATGTTTACATGCTGGAGCTCCCATTAGGCCACAGCAACAATCTGGAGAAGTGGCACTAAATGTAATCTCTGCTTCCATCTGGGTGCATTTCTAATTTACAGCTGCAGCAGTGGGATCACATGACGCGGCAGGAGAAAGCACTTTGACCTCCCTGAACTCAGAGAGCATCAAAGAGAAGGAGAGGCTGAACCGCAGCCAACGGCATTTTTAATAAAGCCGATGAGTCATTACAGTTGAAGTGATTAAAAATTAAAGGAAAACAAACTGGAATGCGGCAATTTCTTCATTTAAGAGGGAAAAGGACGGCCTGGAGAACTCAGCCTGAATGATGCTGATACAATGAGGGCGACTGCCAGTGGAGGAACTCTCAATTTACATGATTGCATTTGTTTTAGAGAGTCGGAAATCTGCTTTGTCATCAGGTTAGATTCTGGAGGGAGCGGCTGAATTAATGGACGACGACGCTTCGGTGGATTTCATGGCTTTTTCCTGAGTGTGTCACAGATCAGGCAGTAATGGAGACACACTGACCCTGAAACATGACCCGTCTGTACTTTAGATCATGGTTCAGACTGGATGAGGTGCAGTGTGTGTGTGATATGAGGCTTACTGCTGAAAATATTCAATCCCATCATCCATCATCATCATCATCAGCTGGTTGTGACGTCAGAACGGAGCATCAGACAAAACCTACAACACCAAACACATCACACGGTGCTCTTCATTCAATGCAATGTGCCGTTTGTGGTGTTAAGGAATAAAATCTGAACATGCAGGTAAACAAACTTTACCATATAAAAAATATGCATTCAGTACTTTAAGTCATTCGTGAATTAATTTGTTATCTTTGGTGATTTTCTATATAATTTCCCTTGAAGAATGTGGAGAAGATTGATTTAGCAAAGATGCACCGATGAGTCTGATAAATGGAACCTTGCCTCCTGGGCTGTTTGCTTTATGGACAAATATGGAACCTACAGTATAAACTAAGATTTCAGCATTAAAGACATTTTTTTGCTGGAAATATTTTTGTTGCAGGAAGCATTTGACATGAGGGTCGAAAACAATCAACTACAGGAACATCCAGGTCTCTCTTCAGTATGTTCTGGTGTTAATATGAATCTGTTGTAATCTGAGTCAATGTCTGGGAACCCTGAACCCTCGGCTGCTCTCACACCTAATTGCAAAACAAGAAGTGCACTGCTAACAGTTTGGAAGTCTCACGGAGGGCGAGCGAGCGATGGCTCCCAGCGATCCGTCTGAGCTCGGCCCAGGCAACACCGACTGGCTGATTACATCACCGCCCGTAGCCGACTCAAGGACATGCAAAATCAATGCTCCTGATGCAAATGCACAGCAGGGATTCACTTTAAAGCTAATAACACAAAGCTCAGAGCTCTGCATTGTCAGTCCACATCTCCGTGTTCCGTACAGTAAATGTGACAGCTTCATTTAGAGAGCCGAGCGTGAGATCATGCATAGTGGCCCATTTTACTCCTGCGTGCTCATCTGCTTTCTGCTAAATAATTCAGGCCATAATTCTGCACATTAAAACAAGAAACAGCAAAGCGGGCCTCCAGAGACGCAGCGCTGGAATTTTATGCAGAAGAAGAAATGGGAGGGAACACACTGCTGGCTGCAGGGCTCATCACTCATCAATTTGTTTGGAAACAACAGATTTATGTGCAGTAAAGCAAGTCCCTGAATGCAACGCTGGAGGGGCTCTCACTCTCTCTCAGACACACACACACACATATGCAAATGTACACATCGGGCAGAATCACACACACAAACACACACACACACACACACACACTTTTTCTCTGGGAGTAAACTGAAGATTTTGGCAGCAGTTGGGAGATTTCCTAATTTTTTTTTTTTTTACATAAGCTGGAGGCGATGGTGTGTTTGTGTGTGTGTGTGTGTGTGTGAGCAGCAGTGAAGCTTCTGATCATCATTTACTTTACGCTCCAGGTCGGTCCTGTATAAATATTTCTGTTTGATTTCCCTTATTAAACTCAGACTTTGGCATGAAACAGAACACAGACTCTTCAGGTTTGTCCGCTGAGATCACCTCACCCACTTTCCTCCTCACGCTGGCATCGCAGGTAGGAAACCAGACGTTCAATCACTTCCTGCTGGATCTGAAGCACGCAAGCTAAAATGTCAAATGTAAAGAATTTAAATCAAGAAAGTCTCAGAGTCATTTTAAGTCCTCAAAGTATTTTTTTTCCCCCTCCAAGAATTCCATCAAGCTGATCGCAGCAGTAAGCAGAGGCCTGAGACACACACACACACACACACACACGGTGTCTCAGTGTAATTACACCGCTGTCCCACGTGTGCAATCAAAAGTCTATTGCAAGCGTAATATTTCAATTAAGCAGGTGATTCCAGTGTGAGGAGTGGTGTGCCTGTGTGTGTGTGTGTCTGTGTGTGTGTGTGTGTGTGTGTGTGTGTGTGAGGTATCACTGCACGAGCCAGGAGGAAAGGAATTGGAGCTGCGTAAGCACAGAGAGTGTGTGTGTGTGTGTGTGTGTGTCTGCACTGAAGGGCTTTTAAATGACTCTTGAAGAGAGCGGAGCAGCTCCGGGTGAGACTTGTTGGGAATAAATCTCTTTCATCTGCAGGTCGGCTGCTCGGGAGGTCAGACTGAGATTTTCTGGAGAGCGCTGCGAGAAAAGAGCTCATTAGCCGGCCAGTCCTGCAGGCGATGAGCCAGAGGGCCAGTGTTAACCGGCAACAAGGGGGGGGGGGGAAGAACGGGGGCAGGTCTGGAATGAACAAGCAGGAGGGAGAGAGAGAGAGAGAGAGAGAGAGAGAGAGAGAGAGAGGGAAGGAGGGAGCAAACACTGGCACAGAATGAAAGCAAACCACAGAGACGAGATGCCGTTGCAAAGCTTTTATTCAAAATGGAAGAACACAGAACAGCTGACTGCCTCCTGGTCCGGCTCCACCTGCACAGGTGAGCTCAGGTCAGAGGCTCCAGCTCTTTATCAGCCTTTATAAGAGGAAACACTGTTTGTACTCAGACTCCACCGCCGCTCCATAGAAATCAAGGGCTTCTCTCTTTCTTTACTTTGGTAAAGAGGAGTAAACATGTGAGAGGCAGAGTGAGTCAATACTGGAGAGTCAAAGGCACTTAGACAGAGAGGAGGACAGCAGATACACAAATACAAAAACAGCTCAGACATGAAATCATCTTTACTTTAATGCTTCAGCTCCTCCATGCACAAACATCTGAAGAGCATCAGGCTGGACTTTACACACACACTTCCTCTTTTCAATGAATGAAGGAATCTGATGTGATTGAATACTTTTAGTACGCAGAGGAAGCACGGAGCTCTGGCATGTTCCACGTTGATCAGGGTTCAGGGAAACAACAAACTAAATCACAGGGCCGAGCCCAGCGGAGAAGCAATTAAATAAAGGAAACATGGCTACGACAAAAACAACACAGCAGCCATCTGGTACCAAACCAACGAGACGCTCGGACAGCAGCGGCGCGGCCGCTTAGGACGAGGAAGCGTCACCGCCCGCTCCGCATCTCGCTCTAATGACACTGGGAACCGCAGCTTGGACCACAGTGTTCCCGTTCTGGACTGTTCCAGGTGAAGCAGTACCTCATTTCATTCAAAGTTTGTGTTCCAGGAACGCCTCGACTCCACCGATTGATGGGTCCATCTCAGCTCCTGTACGACTCTAAAGAACACGTACGGCTTTCTGTGACGCAGCGATATGAGATCAATCCCCTGCAGCAGAGACGCTGTGAGCCGTTACACTCTGTGCCAATAAGCCAAACCCACCGGACGTATGAATTTAAAGTTATGAAGGCGTTAGAGAGTGAGTCTGAGCTGGAGTCTCATCCTTCCTCTCTGTTATGAACTCTGAACCTGACAGAGGAGCTCAACATGGATTCTGACGCAGACCTCCTGTATCTTTCCCTTCTCCTCCTGCTCCTCATGTCGTGTGTGTGTGTTGGTATAAATAGTTACCACGCACTTGTGTTCTCCTGTATCAAACACATAATTATCCGCTCTAACAAACGAGGTAATAACAGCGGGGCGAGTGTGAAGTGTGCGGCGGCGGCGTAAACAACGCGGTGACCTTACAGCGCCGCCTCACCGTCATTCCTCACTCTAAAGACTTGAGTACATTACCGAGCGACTTGTGTCTGATTTGACAGCAGTTAGGCTCCGACACGCCGCCTCAGCGCTTTTCCCCGACGTAATGGGACACTTAGACGCTTTTTACAAGTCCTTTCTGCAAACGTGGCCAACAACATTTCCCCATCTTTTTTAATTTAAAATAGAACAGTAACCGCACGCCTCCGGTATTACAGCACGCTTAATGGAGCGAGGAGAACGTTAAGATGTCAGATCTGACTATAAAGAAGCACGATCACAACAGGAGACGCCGTGAGGAAAGGGGGGGGGGCGGGAGAGAGCGTTTTGGAGAAACATCAAACTTTGTGATGTAACTCATCCTGGCACTGAGTTTAGACTTTGACACCTTGATTTGTGTTTCCTTCACTTCGTACTAGTTTGGGGAAGTTAAAGGACCTTGATTTAACCTCTAACACATCCTGGACATTAGAGCAAAGCAACACACGGTCTGATGTTACAGTCTACGTGTGTGTGTGTGTGTTTACTGCTGGAACACCTGGCTGATCATGTGAGAACTAATTGAATTGAAGTGAAGATCTGGATTTGATGAATTGTTTTCCCTTTCTTTTACATTGCGTGTGTGTGTGTGTGTGTGTGTGTGATTCACGTGGGCCTTAACGACGGTTGCCTTCATAAGGATAATAATGCATTGACTCATGTGTTTGTGGTGCAGAATGAAAGGTTTGAGTGGAGGAATGGAGGAAGGATCCATCAGGTTTCATCAGGTTTGATGTGGAGCTTGACGGTCGTTTCTAGAGGTTTGCATCATCGAGAGTCAGAGCCATGATCACTGGATTGTCGGGGGGCCTTGGTGGAGGTTTGAATCTAACCCAGTTCCTCCCCTTGTGCTCTGTTCTGTCACACACACACTCACACACACACACACGTTGGTTTGCTCAGAGGCACTCGCTCCAGAAAGTTTGAGCCGTCCTGATTAAGAGCGGCTAACACTTCCCTGTGTGTGTGTGTGTGTGTGTGTGTGTTTCATATCTGCGTCTGTCTCCCCTCGCTCTGACCGATGAACCGGCCGCGTCTCTCTAAATATTGATGGAACATTTCCTGCGTGCATTGACTTTAGCTGCAGGCGGGAGAGAGAGCGAAGGTCGTCTGTACATTTGACTGGGACACAAGCAGCCGGCGAGAAAAACCTCCTCAGGACTCACAGACACACACACACACACACGCAGTTTGAGGGAGATTCAATATTTCCCATCTACAGGTCATTGTATAGTTTTCATTTCTACTCATCCTGATGAAAACCCCTTAAGCTTTCTCAAACTCGATCTCACTGATGATTTCTTTAGTTTAAGGCTTATTAGCACAGATCCTCATTACATCATCATCATCAAAACCTCAGCACACACAGCGTCTCTCTGCCGTCACAGTGGAGTTAGCAGAAGCTTCTATCGTCTAAATAGCACAAAGTTACTGCTTCCACTTTCTTTATTAAATCAAAAAAGGTTAAAAACCAGAAGAGGAAGACGATGATGCGTTCTTCTTCTTCTTCTTCTTCTTTACTTAGGGGAGATTATAGTGGCAGCAGAGTTTACATTATAGATCCGTCCAGAGGAACACAGAGCAGAGGCGTTAAAATAATGTTCACTATCACCAGACGGATGAAAAGTAATCAGACAAACATGAACACAACATCCAAACAAACACGTGGTCACAAAACCCCTTAACTAAAGGGGAAATAGGAATCAATTCTGGATCATTTGGGGGGAAACTCTCATGGTCCCTTTGTTTGCTCGTGAGCTCTGGAAGTGAACGTCTAAAATCTAACACTAAAAGACCGAGTGTGTGTACCGTGACACACCGTCACACACACACACACTAACACCTTATTTCCCACTTAAATCACTTAAAGGACACTTATGCTTGAATCTATACACTTAAAATATTTCCTTATTCCTAAAACAAAAATTCTGTCTCTGCTTCTTCTTATAAAGTGTCGATGCAGTGAACATGTTGCATAGCCGAGCGGCGTCCCTTTTCACGCCCGTCTGACCCCCTGGTGGCGAGGGCGACGTCACCGACGCCGGGCCGAGGAGATCCGTTCAGGAAAATGGGTTTTTAGTAAGACGGAGAAAGTTTTGTTCGCCTGACGGGAAGTTTACACTCCGACGTGAGGGGAACGTGTCGTGACCGCGTCGCCCAGGCCGACAGGAAGTGAGGTTGGACGCCGGAGTATGAGTGACGGTTACATGGTTACATACTAAATAAGAACACGTTTACATACGGCGCTACAGGTTCACTCACTGAGAGCTCAGAGGCCGGAGCGCCCAGCAGCAGAGCTGACATGTAAACGCATCACTGAGCCTCAGTGTGTGTGTGTGTGTGTGTGTGTGTTGTTTGTGGAGTTGTGCGCGGCGGTGTGTGTGTGTGTTCTTGTATCTGTACAAACACCCCAGAATAAAACAAACTGCACTTTTTAAACGATATAACGCCGTTTCTAAATACTGCTAAAGCTACAGTCACACACACACACACACACACACACACACATCACACACACATCAATCCAATGAGATGTGAGATGCATGTTGCTGGTGTGAACTGATGGTTAAGCACCGACTCCCCTGCTGTGATTGTACCGACTCGCTCGCAACGTACGTGTGTGTGTGTGTGTGTGTGTGTGCGTGTGTGTGTGTGTGAGGCTATTATTACCTGGTGCTGGTGAATATAGATACGGTATATGTTTATAAGCTGAAGAATGCAAGCTTCTGTGTGTGTGTGTGTGTGTGTGTGTGGAGAGAGAGAGAGAGAGAGAGCGAGAGAGGGTGGAGGAGAGAGAGAGAGGGAGGGAGAGAGAGAGAGAGAGCATGGGGTGGTCACAGTGGGGGGGAGCTAGAGTTCAGAGGTCAGTTGTAGCCTTGGCGGTGAGAGCCTGGATGCGGCTGCTGTTACAGTTTTTGCAGAGGACGTGACCGTCCAGAGGGTAGCAGCCCTGATTATCCCCCTCAGACAGCAGAGAGCCACAGTCCTGCACACACACACACACACACACAGTCACTTTGTTAGGGGGTCTCAGGTATACAGGTATCACAGCTCCTCCTCCTCCTCCTCCTCCTCCTCTTTGCTCTCATGTCATCAGTAAACACACACATGTATCTAAGTCACTTCCTCTCTGTGGGTTGTTGCTCTCTGCACAGTCATGCACTCACACACTACTCAGTTCATCTTGAGCGAGGAGACGCAGGATGTTGTGGCGGTCTGCTGTGGTTGTCTGACTGTGGGGGGTGTTAACTCTCCTCTCCTCTCCTCTGTCTGCTCCTGATGTGACACAGAGTCACGTCTGTCGTTTGGCAGAGTTCACTGCCCTCTGCACGCCTTTACGTCTCATAATATGTGTGTGTGTGTGTGTGTGTGTGTGTGAATCTAGATACATGATTCAGGGCACACACACACACACACACACACGCACATTGAGCTCGGCGTCCACGCGTTACATACATTGTACCTGTCTCCTGCTCCTGTCTCCTGTCTCCTGTCTCCTGCTCCTGTCTCCTATCGTCTGACCCCTGCAGCTCAGCTAATCTGCCTGGCGTTCCTTTGACCTTTGCGTCTGGTAAACACTCAGGCTCACGCTGGCACGCTGTTGTCTTTTAGCCGAGCGACCAGAATGCCGCCATCATCACGAGCAGAGCGACGCCACGATGATGTGTAAATATGTAATTGTATGAACTTTGCAGCAGAGCGATGCAGATCTATTTAGAGCACAGAGGAGGAGGAAGAGGAGGAGGAGGATTCACTCAGGTTGCTGTTAAGGTGACTGATGAAGATTACACCTGATGCTGCCCGGCAGTACAGAGTGACATGAGGACAGAACACACAGGTGATCAGGGCGCGTACACACACCTCACAGCGGTAACACTGCACATGGAAGTCACGGTCCAGGGCCACGATGCGAACCGTCTCCTCCTGACCCGGCGCCGGCATGATGGGCTCCTGGCACACACAGCAGCGAGGAGCGAACTTCCTGTGAGAGAACAGAACCACAGAACAACAGAAAGATGGATCAGGCTGCTAGTGACACACACACACACACACACACACACACACACAAGAATGATTACGCAACCCTGGTCTGAGATCTGAACTGTGCAGACGATGTGGGATTGTGTAATCTAAGTTTGGGGTTGCTGGGCCTGTGCCTTCATATGGTTACGCAACAGGAAGTGTGAGTTCCCTTACAGGAAACAAGAAGGCAGAAGCCCAGAACAGCAACAGCAGAGGGACACACACCATCAGGTCCTGCTGTGTGAGTTTAGAGACGGGGGGCTTCATAAACACACTGAGGTGATGATGTCACTGGTTCTGACCCCGGCAGGTTCTGACCCAAGCAGGTTCTCGGGTCAGATCAGAACCTTGTGCTTACTGATCCGTGCCCGGTGAAGCTAAACTTGTCTCATCAACAGAATCTATGAGGAGAAGCAGCAGAAACATGAAGTGTGTGTGTTCCAGTAACACTCCCACGCCTTCTAACCAGTAACTGGGCCTGAGGAGGAAGAAGGTCTCTAACTATAGGACCAATGAGGATCTGAGAAGCAGACAGAGACTCCAGGCTCCATCAGGTGACTGTAGGCGGCGCTCACACTTCTTCTATTTCTCCTGCTTAATCAGTGTCGGGGGGGGGGGAGGTCTGCGGCTTCGGGGAATCACAGCCCGGGGCCCGACGTTCCTATTTCCTCCACGCTGACGGGCCGTGGAGCCGAG
This sequence comes from Genypterus blacodes, assembly GCF_046128005.1. Taxonomy (NCBI): domain Eukaryota; kingdom Metazoa; phylum Chordata; class Actinopteri; order Ophidiiformes; family Ophidiidae; genus Genypterus; species Genypterus blacodes. The sequence goes on from NW_027466854.1 coordinate 569,566, forward strand.
GTCACACTGGGTCATGTGGAAAGAAAGAGCCACGCAGAACACGGAGGCGGGGGAAGCTGTTTACGTCCACTTCCCTTCTGGTCACTGAGTACAGTAAGGATTCCGGCTAACGCTTACGCAATGGGTTTGGCGTGTGACACAAGCGGGCTGGCTCGAGGAGATCCTCCGCTCGAAGGTCTGGGGGGGTAAATGTGAACGCCTTACTTGTGGAAGTCCTCGATGCAGTGGATGTGGTTGGAGGCGTCCACGGTGAAGGGGATCCCGTCCAGGCTGCGGTGGCAGACCACACAGGTGAAGCAGTGAGGGTGGTAGGCCTTCCCTGTGGCCCGCAGGATGCGCTCCATGATGGGCTTACTGCAGATGGTGCAGGTCTCCAGGGTGTTCTGCAGAAACAAGCACACGCACCCACAGACAGACGCCCACAGGATTACAACACAACCCAGCTGATGAGTGCGCCCGTGATTCATCAGCACACACACACATAAAACACTTCCTTGCAATTTGTGTTTGTCTGCAAACAAATGTTAATCATCATTAGGAAAGGGAAAACTTTCAGCGCAGTGTGGTTTGGTGTGGCGTCATCCTGCGTCTCGTCCAGCTCAGAGTCGTGGCAGCGTTTTCTACTTCCTGTTGCAAGCGTTACTGAGCCTGTGCAACAAATACACGCACGGCCAGGACCTTTAGCCGGGCGTCCTCAGATGCCTCTGAAGCTGACGGAATCTGATTAGAGGTTCTCTCCAAACACAAACACAGTCATTTTTCAGCCGCCCTCACCCACACACACACACACACACACACACAGACACACACACACTCCATCCTCCCGTACGAGCGGGCAGTAAATATTTCCACTTTGTGATGACTGCAGGATTTCTGCAGCCAGCCGCCCGGGCAGCCGGCCCGCTGTGGGGACGTGTGGGCCGCCTGCCTCTGACTGATCTCAGGCATCTCTCTTCTTAATATCTGCTGGGAGACACCATTTGTTATTTCAATATTTCATAAATAACGACCGCCTCTCTAAACAGCAATGCAATTACAGAGGGGCGGATATATCATGTGAGTGTGATGGATGTGTGGCCTGGTGTGGCTGCCTGGGCTGCGGACAGCGCTGTCCCGCTTTACTCCAGCATTTCCTGGATCTCTCTGGATCTCTCTCTCTCTCCCTCTCTCTCCCTCTCTCTGTTGTTAATCTTCACGCTCTGCTGGGCTAAAGACTGCACGGTTCAGCGGCTCCCGTTGGTTCTCCTCGTCGTCGTAGCGATCCGCCTCAGTGTTTCCAAACACAGCTCGGGGTGTGTAGCAACACTGGGCTGCATCATCTGCTGCGGCACAGACGCAGCGTCAGGCCCCGCTGTGAGCCGTGACTCTCCTGTGACCGCTCTCCCCTCTCCGGAGCGCCACGCTGACATTTATAGGCTCTAATGAGCTTTACAGGATGAAGTGATTGAAACGACTGCATGGAGATGCGTCCACATAAATCCCGTGGCCGGCGTGTCAGACCTTTGCTTCTCACTGCAGCATTATGTGTCAGCGGAGGTTGAAAGGGCAAACGATGCGAGGGGCTGATGTATGGCTGCAGGCACGCCGCCGCCGCCGCAAACACAGCTTCTAAAAATGGACGTCTCAAAGCCCCGCAGGAGGGGAATTATTTCATGAAAAGCAATGCGTGCCAACGAGCGCTGCATTCTGATTTTCCCTCCAAGATGGTAATAGAAATAAAAACTATTCCCAGGGCAACATTTGTGTGTAAACAATGTCCATAGTGCAATACTCCTCGATCCTGGAAGTGGAATAAAGCCTTTAATGAGCTCGCAGCACTGAGCCCCTGAGGTTTGACTCACACAGAGAGAGAGAGAGAGAGAGAGAGAGAGAGAGAGAGAGAGAAAGAGACACAGACAGGGAGAGAGAGAGAATATATTTACAACCAGAGAATCCCAGTAAGATCCAAGGGCCACAAAGTAGTAAAACCATCCTCATCCTCATCTCTTCTTCCTCATGTGTGTGCATTTCCACTTGTTCTCATCTGGCCTTCCTGTGGGAATACCTTGCCCTTGTTTAGCTTAACTAGAGCATATGATTCCACAGCACAAAGATCCTCCGGGCCATCGTAATGAGCGCAGTGCTCAAAAGACAAAATGTGTCTCTTCCTCCCTGATACTGAGACTCTGTGACCTCCATGTGTTCAGCCTGATCAGTTTCTCCTCTCTGTGCGCTTTCATCAATGGGACTTGTTTCATATGAGGTCATTATCTAATAACCTGGGTTACACAACTCCTATCCGACGTCCACACACTCGGGACACACACGTACTTTTGGTTTGTGGTGGGTCAGAAGCTCCAGCTGTGGTTTGGAAGCTCCACTTCCCACTGCGTGTCCTCCCTGTGAGACGTCCCCGTCCTTTACCGTCTGCCACTAGAGGGCTGTATACGTCTGCAGATGTCCGGGTTTGGTGTTGCCCCCCCCCCCCTCAGTGAGCGTGATGTATTCAAGCATACGTGTTCCTGTTCCCCCCTCCCTCAGACGCTTCTCTAAGTGTTTGCCCAGAAGGCTAAACAAATGTCTAGGCAGATGAGGTAAAGTGAATGTAGGTCAGACAGCGTGAGGGTAAGAGGAGAGTATTAGGAGGAAGTCAATAATCCTGCCCCCTTTTTTCTTCTTCTATTATTTCTGACAAAGCGTTCGCATGATCAGGCTAATGCCAAACATACTGAGGCCCGCACAGTCCAGCGCCGCTTCTCCCCCCAAACAGTGTTTGACACGGCTGTCTGCCAAGATGAAGAGCGCCGAGGCCGACAAAGCGCGGTGGTGGTGCCACACACACACACACACACTCACACACACTCATACACACTCACACAGGTTAGACATACAACCTAAGAAGAACTTTAGTCTGACATTTTTCATTTTTTTTTATAAAAGTTATTTTTTTGTTTTTGTTATTTTCTTAAATTAACAATATTATATTCAGGTTTAGTTTGATTTACAAAACTTAAAACTGAAATGTGCAAAAAAAAAAAAAAAAAAAATATTACATTAAAAATTACATGAATTACTTTCAAAAAACAAGACAAAAATCTGAGAACAGTAACAGAAACATGTTCTCCTGCTACATCACAGCAGAGCTTTTGCCAATTCTGCCGTTGAAGTCATCAGCTGAACATAATGAAGTCAGATAATTCAATATTTGTTCTCTGGTTCACAAACCCAAGGCCGAGCGCCACAACAAACATTCCTGCTCTCTCTCCTCCACACACACACACTCTCCTCCACACACACACACTCTCTCCTCCCCTACGCCGTCATGAGAAAGGGATGGAAGAACTCATTCACTCTGAAACGTTTCGCAACACACACACACACACACACACACACACACACACACACACACACACACACACACAGCTGGAACAAAGCTGTATTTCAAGTATCTGCTGGTGTAACGGCGCTCAGAGTGAAATCTGCAGCGCCACATTGCAAAGCGGGAGCCGTCCTCCATCTTCTTCTCCCTCTGCCTTCTTCCTCTCCCTCACATTTCACACCTCTGCTCTCCTGTCCTTACGTGGCCGAGCGGAGCTGACAGGAGGCCGGCTGCAGTTCAGTCGGACCGCACGCATATTTATAACCTGCGTGTTGAACTCTCAGTGAGCCGCGTTCACAGATGATCTGATGCCGTCCGTGTCCAGAGGCTGACAGAATGTGCCGGGCTGTGCCAGGCCGAGCCGAGCCCGGCGCTTTGAAGTGAGCCAAGGTTCACTCACATCTACAAAGTACTTTAAAAGATCGGGATGGCTGCTACGGGAGATTCTCTTTGACACAGAATCAGTGTTAAGGATTGTGACTTGGTCCTGAACTAGGAGTCAAACACAGAGGAGGCACTTCTGCTTCCTGAGAGCTGAGCCTGGTGTGGAACATGGGAGCAGCAGGAGGAACACGAGGACAAGGAAGCTGTCATGAGAGATGTAATGGAACACACGGGCTGAATGAAAGAGCAGCTTGATGTCAGAATCACTGCCTTACAATCCTCTGATTCTGAAATATGAGTCCAGAATGTTTCCATCATTACAAATCAGAGGAGTAAAGAGTTAACATGCAGGTTCATTAGATCTCTATCATGTGTAAACATCACTTTGATCCCCTTCTGTTCACCACTGATGAAGCACCACTGTGCACACTGAGGGACAACGAGGCTCTAGTCTAGTCAAGGTCCCTGATTGAAACATGATCTGGTCTGGGGTTTGGTCCTGTGTGGATTTCCCAACACAGAGTCCTTCAGTCAGTCGCACAGCCGAGCTTCTTCCCTCACAGCTGACTGTCACAACCTTTAGTTCATTCATATTGAATGAGCAGCGTGGCTCAGATTGTTCCCAGGTTCATGTTTAAGAAGACTGATGCCAATCTGAATCTAAATTTGGATTGAGCTGTCTGTCTGATATTAAACAGGAGAGCAGCAGCAGTGATGGACGGACACACACACACACACACACACACACACACACAGGGGGTGCAGCAGCAGAAGCACTGGGATGTAAATGTGGGAGCGAACACAAGTCAATTGTAATTGAAAGTCTAAGAGAGGATAAGCTGATCTCTGTCAAAGTTAGCGGTAAAAACAACCTCAGATTTGTTTTCCACATTCTTCTTCTGCTGGTTGTTAGGAGAACCCGGGCCAGGAGGAAACGCCAGAAAGCTGCAGCAGCTGAGGGAAACTGGGAGCTCATTTAAATCCTCACACATTTGCGGAGGGATGTGGGAGCGCCGCCCTTCCCTGATCTGTGATCTGATCGGGTCACGGAGGTGAGGAGGTCTGTGTGCGTGCGTGCGTGCGTGTGCGTGTGTGTTTGCACACGTGTGTAGAGAACTGATTTCCTTTTCAGCTGGCTTGGCTCAGTGATGGCGCTCCTGCCACGTCTCCCCCCGCCTCATCCTGTGAAGGTTAGCGTGCCAGGAGCCCCCTGCCACTTCCCTCCCTGCGGTGAAACTCAGGAGGATCCCATCCACAGCCCTTGACATTCAACTTAAATTTCATTTTTATATCTGTAATTGCTTTCCAGAGAGCAGCATTCCCTGGCATCCCGGCTCCCCCCATCTGTGTGAGGAGCTGGGGCGCCATAAAGTGGGAACATTTGAAGCTGTAGTGAGACGACTTGACTCCTATACACAATCCTGTCATTTGTAACCACATCGTATAAATCACACACACACACACACACACACACACACACACACACACACACACACACACACACACACACACACACACGCTCAGATTCTCCTGCAGGGGTCAAAATAACGCTGGCGGGACAAAGATGACTGAGGTGTGCGTTGTTGTTTACGAGTGTGTGTGTGTGTGTGAGCTGCGTGTCAAACGGGGGGAAAGTAACTCTCCTAATGGTTTGCCGATGTTCTGCATATTCACTCGGAGGATCAGTGACCTTGAAAGTATCAGCTGTATAATTCACCGGCTGAGCGTTTGTAAGGCTCATCCCTGCGCACGCCACTCAGCCAGGGCGAGCGTGCCGAGGCTCAGTGTCTCTGACCTGGAACGCTCCGCCCGCTCCCCTGCGAGCAGAGGGTGCGGGTCCCTCGGCTGAGCTCGGCTCTGCAATAAATTCCGGCGGGGATATGGACGGCCGGAGCGTGTTGGAATGGGATGGCGGCGTGCCAAGCGGCTCCTATCTTGATTTGTTTTTTACATTTAGTTTATATCTCTGCCTGGACAGTTTATTACCCGGCCAACCCCTGACTCAGCCTTACCCTGCAATCCCTCTCTCCAGCAGAGACTCTGCCAACTTACAGACTACACCATTTGCTGAACTGCTCAAAAAAACACAACTCTTTCCAGTAATCCTACGTGTTGACTGGGATATGGTGCACACATTACACAACTGAGAGCAGAAGGGACGCACAAATCACAAGACCTGACCCCCAGAGCAGATAGGAGACGCTCAACCGCTACAATCAGGATTCAGGAAACGTCTCGTGAGAGTTAAAAGGGCTCAACATGTCTGTGATCCTGCCAACATGGAAGCAAACAAGGTGCAGGCTACTTTGTGGAGGAGGAATCTGACGTTGTGGTGTTGTCCTCCGTCTCTGCCCGTCTCATAACCTGTGGCTCATTCACACTCTGGAGTCTTGTGACAGAATCACCGACACCTGCAGGAGCCACGCAGAGTTTGCGCCAATAATTCCAAACATAGTTAAAGCGTGGCTGCCTCAGACGCTCCCAAGACTCCTCGCAATTTGGGCGCAAGTGCTTCACTGGGATTTATGATATCAGTTACATCATCAAGTTTAGTTAAGGGGACGGGACGGAGAAAGAGTCTGGCTCAGGCTCAGGAGCTTTAAAGAAGGAAAGGTGGCCCTGCCTGCCTGCCTGCCTGCCTGCCTGCCTGCCTGCCTGCCTGTCTGCCTGCCTGCCTGTCTGCCCTTCTGCCTCGCTGCCTTAAATTCAGCTCTGCAGCAGAATGTGACCCCTCTGGACTTTGGGCGATGTCTCCTCCTCCAGTTACAGAGACAAAGTGACAGAGCCGGGGCCAGCAGCTCCTTCATGCCCTGAGTTAGGATGACACAGTGGCAGGTCAGCGCCGGGTCACACAGATTCTTCTCCCACTTGCTCCTAGGGGGCAGAAAATGTGCTTGGACAAACAAAAAAACCCACCAGAGACTCCAGAGGGGAATCATTCTCTCATCTCTTGTCCAATAACAACACTCATCCCCTCATTGTGTTCACTTAGAGGCGTGTAATGGAGGAGACAGACACACTTCCTGTAGTGTGGGTCAGTCATCATGTACAGTACAATTATCCACGCTCATAATTGTCTTGGCAAGTCTGGAGACGTAGTAAGATATCCTATTTGTGCAAGTGCTATCTAATTGGCTGACTCCTTTGAGGAATTAGAGCGAGTTAATCACGTCTGAATATACAGAACTCAATTAGAACTCTGCAAGCTAATGCAGACATCTATGAATATTTGATGACAAAGTCAGCAGAAAGCTGGGAGCCCGTGTCTGTTCACCAGCCAGCTTTGAGACAACATGTGAAAGGAGGGTGGGTGTACCTGCCACCGCCGCTCACTGTTGCTCCCGACGTGGCGGCGGAGGCGGCGGCAGCTCTTCCCACAATGAACAGCAGCTGTGCCGCCGCTCGCAGACACGCACGGCAACAACGGCGCGTAGAGGTAACACAACGGTGAGCATATGGGGGCCCTGATCAACAATGCTGGCTGCGAGCCTCTGGATCCGACTACCTGGATATTCATCACAAAGAAATGACAGGTGTGTGGGTGGCGTGCAGTCATTTCCAATTACGAGCGCGGCGTTGTCAGGGAAGCGTCCTCCTAAGCAGTAGCTATTACGATGACGGGCTGCTCAGGCTGCGGTGGGATGTATCGCACCCTAGATTCTCTCTCAAACATCAAGAAAAGCTGTAGGGACGTCCTGGTTCTCCCTGCTGTTAAGTGGGAGACCATTAGCCAGGCATGTAGAGCCGGGGAGGACATCCATCAGCAGGAGCGTACAGGAAACGGGACGCCGAGATGAATAAAACAGGTGTAACTGCTCCAGTAAGCATGTTTACTTACAAACACGCTGTAAGTGATCATGTGGCAACCTTAAGGAGTGAGATCACCAACAGACAACATGCTGCTACAGCTGGGAATGGAGCCAGGAACAGATAAGAGCCGAAAATAAAGTTCTAAAAGGACCTAAAGGCCTAAAGGTGGCTCAGCAGGCAGAAGGTCGGGCTGCACACATTCTCCACATGCAGCCTGTTGTTATAAAGGCCTTGTTTGTGTGGAAGGTATGCACGGCTTCCAAGCTCCGTCACGTGTGTGTGTGTGTGTGTGTGTGTGTGTGTGTGTGTGTGTGTGTGTGTGTGTTTGTGCGCGCTAAACAGGAGCCCCCTGCACAGATGGTAACCAGGCCTGTCACCCCAAGGTGCTCTGTCATCCTCAGATCCGTCTCTCTGTTATCAGGACTTTATGAATCCAGGAGGAGACGGAGCTCTGAAATATAAATCTGAAATGGACTGATCAGATTTAAAGACTTCACCGGATCATCAGAATCATAAAAATCCTCTTTTGTTTTATTCCACGTGTTTAATTAAAATGACAAAGTGCTGCCATCATAAAGGAGAGCACATCTGGAAGAGAGAGAGAGGAGGAGGAGCTTAGTGTTTCACTGTCTGCTGACATGAGGAGAGAGGAAAACACCTGAGCATCTCACATGTGACCCGCCGATCAATATATTGATCCACTGCTGGAGGAGCATCATTCCAGCAAAATCTGCCTTTCTGAGGGAAACGTTTTGCCTTCAAGATCCAAGAGAAAATCATTCCCTCATCTCAAGACAATGAATCTGTTTGATCAACATGTCAAGAAAATGATCTTGTTATCTTGAGATATTAAAAACACACACACACACACACACACACACACACACACACACACACACACACACACACACACACACACACACACACACACACACACACACACACACACACACACACACACACACACACACACACACACACAGAGCCACTCTGTCAATCACGCAGGTTTCCTGGTGACTGGCAGGTCAGCACAGATTGATGCATATTCTTCCCGGACAATGGAAAATGGAAAATCCTTTGAGGAGCGTCGCCAACGAGACCAAAAGCCATTTACTTTAAATAACAGAGCTAGAGTACAATAGCAGATAATGAACATAATTACATTCAGGCGCCTTCGTGTCCGTGACCTTGGTGGTCTCTGAAATTCTGTCAAAAGAAGCAGGGATAGATTAAGAGTTTCTTTTTTCTGTGGACATATCTGGATCTCTTTAATACTTCTCTTTCAACATGAAGTTCTGCCTGCGCTGTGACCTTGTGTTACTCACGTCACTCTAATTGCCCTACACGTTAACCGGCTGCGTTTTGGCTGATGTGTACTTGGTGGAGTTGCAGGATAAACAGGGGACGCAGCGCTTCACAGGGATCCTGTCTAACACCGGGAACACGGCTTTGTTTTGCAACCCACATCCGGTGCAGTGACAGGAGATAAAGAGATCCACGGGATCTGTGTGTCGGCACACAACCCCCGAGCAAAGGGCAACAGAAAAAAATAAGAAAGGAAGACAGAGTGGGGCGGCGAATACCAAGAGATTTGCTAGAAACGAGGAACGCGGCAGATATGGAAGAAGCCAGAATGGACTTGAGCACGGTGAGGATGCTTCCCTGTGTAAGTAATTAACCCCGCTGACACTGAATCCCACTGCCTCACTTCTTCAAAGACCAGCGGGGCTATCAGTGAGATGAAGGCTCTCTGTTTCTCTCCACGCTGCTAACTAAGGGATAATGTGCTCGCCTCGTGAGGAGCAGATTTCCTGAAGTGAAAGGAGAGAGAAAATGACTTCTCATTTCTAAGACAACAACTTCAATTTGGATGTAGTGACTTTTATAATCCCTGTGATTGGGGGGAAACTTTGTCTTTCAAACTCTGGGAGAAGGAGAAGGAATAATAATGTGATGCCTCGCTGAGCACCCGGGACAAAAATCTGTGGTACGTCTGGTTGGAAAGATGTGGAAATGACATCACTGTGATCAGAGTGAGACCAGGATTCTGTCAGTGCAACCAGAAAGATGGACAAATAGAGGATTTCTTAAATGTTGTTCCCAAATACTATTTCTACCAAAGAGCATTCACTTCAGCTCCACTGGGTTTGGGTCTAAGGTCCTAAAAGTTCAAACTGTGTCCACCTGAGCTTCTAATCTCATAACTAGGTCCCAGGCTGTATGGTAAATATGTTGCTACAGTGTTTCATATGAATCAAAGGCTGCATTTATACATCGGTGCCTGTTTGCATTTATTAAAATCATTCTTCATCTCTTTACTTCTTCTTCTGCACACACAAACTGAGGCTTTAGCTTCTGAGACGGAGCTGAGCAAACAAACTAAAATAACTAAACAATCTATTGCTTTATGAATCACGGCCAATGCAATGACTTCATTAGATTTCAACTTGGATAAGGATTACAGGCTTAATATAAAGAGATGAACTCAGAGAACTCTGTTTAGACTTTAGAGGAACGAAACATTGGCAGATATCAATACTTTAATTTGTGATGTACGGCTTTCATTCCTACTGAGGGAGCAAATCACTGAGCCCTGATCCAGACTGAATACTTCATCAATATAAGGTAACAAAGCCAAATGTGAGGCTTTGTTACGCTCTTGTTCTTACCTAGTCTGACTTTGTTCTGTCTTGTAACTGAGGATGTTTATCTCCCTCATATTTAAGACACAATACTGCCTCATCTATACTGTGATACCAGAGTATCTGGACAAGCTTGACTGCATTAAGGATTCAACATAGAGACGGGAAAGCTAAATATTGTGGCAAAGCATTAGGTGAGCTTCCTCTGACTCACACACACACTCACACTGGGTGTAAACACCGAGTGCGCGAGGCTGCGACACCTCAAGCTACGTTTTACATCACACGGAAAAACAATTATGGGAACATTAACACGTTTACACGTCACTCCATGCAAAGCCGTCCAGCTGATCGCCATCTGTATTCAAAGAGGCGTCGCTATGTCTCTGTGGAGGCAAACCACAGTCCAGAGGTGTGACCGGGCTGGTTAGACAGAAAGAAGGCAAATTGCAGAAAAGGGAAGTAGTTGAAGATAAGAGAAGGCTGTGAGTTCCTGCACATTACTAAAAGGAATGAATGATATCCAGACAAACTGTTTGAATGAAGCAAATCAGCCAGAGGAGGAGATTGATCTTGCAAATTTAAAACGCCCGTGTTGTTCCAGCAGATATGTAAAGTCCCGGCGTAGATAAACGCCTGCTGATTGCCGACTCTGATAGCGGCTGGAAAACTTTGTTGGACGGCACTCGACATGCAAAACGTATTCCTGCAATTCCTGGCTGTGGGATTAAAAACAGCAAAGTGTGAAACAGATTCTCTCCTTCCTCAGGCACGCTCACATGTTTATGTATCTATACTGTGTGAGAGCTCCAATACTGCACAAGAGTGTGAGGAACATCTCCTGTGTTTGTGTGTTTATGTGGTGATTCCTAGACTGAGTTACTTGCAGCCTGACTCAAAGTCAGTCTCTCTCTCTCTCTCTCTCTCTTCTCTCTCTCTCTCTCTCTCTCTCTCTCTCTCTCTCTCTCTCTCTCTCTCTCTCTCTCTCTCTCTCTCTCTCTCTCTCTCTCTCTCTCTCTCTCTCTCTCTCTCTCTCTCTCTCTCTCTCTCTCTCTCTCTCTCTCTCTCTCTCTCTCTCTCTCTCTCTCTCTCTCTCTCTCTCTCTCTGGAGTAGGACGCCCGTCTACAGAGACTCCACTCTGGTGTTCAGTCTAATCGCACAGAGGCGTACGACCCTGAGGATGGGAATAAAGAAGGAGAAATTACTTTCATTAAGAAATTCAGATTTGCTCCATCCTTTTGATCTTGTGCCAGAAGAACATTTATGCTGATGAAATGCATAAATAAAGTTCTTAAATTATCCCGTTCCTCTTTAGCGCGGCGGCGTGCATGAGAGCTGGAGAACTTCCAGACAAGACAACTACAATCACACTGAGTGCTTTGGGAAAGAGATGATTTAGGAGACGGACCGCCAGCGACCCCACGTCACCGAGCTCAGGCCGGGAGACTTTACGAGGAAAGTGCACACCCAGGCGTTTCCTGCAAATGATGTCAAGGGAAAGTTGACATGTGTTAATACATAAATTTGTGTGAGAGACAAGAACTAAC
>NW_027466855.1:0-15000 GCF_046128005.1 Genypterus blacodes
GCCTCGCCTCCCTCGCTTCCCTCGCTTCACTTCAGCCGCCACCGCAACCGCACAGAGAGAGCACAGGAAGTGCTTCAGGTGTTAACCAAAGGAGTCGTGTTCACGTTTGAGCCGTTCAAGGTCGACATCCTTTGACTGGTTACAGGACGCCTTGCCCCGCCCCCCTCGCCCCCCCGTGGAGCCCATTCCTGTTCGAGCTCATTGATGAAGCGGCTTTGTGAAGATTGAACATGAAGACGTGAACAGCTATTGATTTTGTATTATTTGATGTGTTCACAGGAAGGTGAGCTGTGAGGCGTTCAAGGGGAATAGGAGAGCAGAGCTACGGGCCGTGACCACAGGATGAAGAGTCGTATTAGCTCACACACACTCACACACACACAAACAGACAAACAATGATCGACTGCGACTTCGACGGCTAAAATGGCCTCATGAAGACAGACGGCGGCGGCGGCGAGCAGCTGAGTCACGGCAGGAGACGACGGCGTGAGTTTGGTTGTCATGGCGCCTTAGATACACACGTATGGATCAGCGGTCACCGTGCCGATCGGCTCATCATCAGTACAAACTAACAAACAGGCCATATTATGACGGCGCTCCCTGAAGCTGACAGATGGAGATCTGAGGTAATTAAGCTGATAAAACACCTGCACACACACACACACACACACACACACACACACACACACACACACACACACACACACACACACACACACACACACACACACACACACACACACAGACACACCAAGAGAGACAGATACGCTGATTGCAAGCTTAATAAGGAAATGAGATGGAGGGAGGAAGGGAGGTGGTGTGTGTGTGTGTGTGTGTGTGAGACATATTCAGACGTCCCAAAAAGTCTGTCACATGATTGGACGATCTGAGAAAGTGGGAAAAAAACTCGACTGGAGCGACGCCAAGGAGAGGGACGAAACGCTCGGGCGGTTTCACTGTGACAACACACACACACACACACACACACACAGACAAACCCACAGGTATTCTTTTTTCTCAGTCGCACACTCAACACTCACACCTCAAACACGTCGGCAGGCACACTGCAACAACAACAACAAACACACAGACACACACACACACCCTTCTTTTCTTAATTAGCCTAAGGCCCTGATGTCTGGTCTCAGCATGGTGCCAACGCTTCTGCTAGTTAAGATTTCAGCTCAACATCCTCTCGCTCGCCCTCCTTATCTCCCCTCTCTCTCATTTCCGTCCCTCTCATGTCTCCTTTGCGTGGCGTCATAAACTCTCTTTCCTCAATTTATCGGTTCTCCTCATCGCTCTCGACAGGGGGGGAGGAGGGGGGGGTAGTCATTGTCCTTGCCGTTCTGTACTTTTAGCGTCTCTCTCTCTCTCTCTCTCTCCCTCCCTCTTTATCTGTCATTTCAATGGGCTCAGGAAAGCTCTGCCGCCTGTCAGTGCGATTGTTGCCTGGTGGCTTTTCGCTTCGTCAGTTTCATACTCCATCTCTCCCTCTCTCTTTCTCTCTCTCTCCCTCTCTCTCTCTCTCTCTCTCCTCTCACATCCGAGCAGGCGTCCCTTAACAAAGCCTGGAGGACGTCACACACAGACACACACACATCCAGTGAACACTTGTGCCGACAAATAAACTCTGTCGACCCCCCTCCCTCCATCACACAGAGGTAGTAGTCTGTATCAAAGTGTTGCTATGGCGACGGCGATCCCAGGCGTTTGTTGCAAAGGGCCAGGGTGACACCTGCAGAGAGGGGAGTAGAGGGTAGGTGTGTGTGTGTGTGTGTGTGTGTGTGTGTGAGACAGACAGGCAGATGTTGTTGACAGAGGTAAGCAAGGAGGAGGAGAGCGGTTATTTGGAAGAGAGAAGAAGATGAAGAAGAGAGACGAGCTGAGCCAAACCCGGGCCTCTGGAGCGCCTGATCCGCTCCATGTTTTGGCTCTTTGATGTTGTTTACCCCGGCAGCGGCCCGTTATCGTCATCGGCGCTCGTACGTGAGCCTCTCCCGACTAAATCTCCTCACGCTCCTCCGCCATCGCCATGGCAACTGATTGCTTCATTCTTTCCACGGCTTACAATCCCACCGAGCGCGAGCACCTGTTGTTGGTGTTGTTGTTGTCGTGGTGATTGTTGGGAAAAGTTGGGCCTGGAGGCTCCTCCCCCTCGCCTTCTCAAAGATTGGAGTAATCACCCTGCCAACGTGCAGGAGAGTCAGGAAAGGTCGTGACCAACCCCACCCTGCTCTCAGTGTGTGTGTGTATGTGTGTGTGTGTGTGGAGGGGGAGTCAGAGACAATAACAGCTGCTGGATCGGTGTGTTCTTTTCTTCTTTCAGCCAGTTCAACATCAAAGATCCTTAGATTGCTGGCGGTGGACACACACACACAGACACACACACACAGGCAATAGAGAGATTGGAGCACATGTGAAGGTGTAACACACACACACACACACACCCAAACCAGCTGATGAAACATTTACTCCACTTAGTGTGAAGTATTACCCAGATGTCCAGGCCCCCCCCCCTCGCTCTCTCCTCCCTCGCTCCACCCCTCCATTTCTCCCTCTCTCGTTCCACCCGTCCCCTCATCCATGCTGCGAATCTCATCTGGAAAGAGGTGACAGCGTTTTTTACATCAGTCTGAGGAACACACACACACTCTCTCCCCTGCTGCACATATTGGTTTGGCCGTGATTGGTTCGATGGTTAGACATAGTTTGCGTCCTCTCTCTCTCTCTCTCTCTCTCTCTCAACCTCTGGGTGTCCCCACACTGTCCTTTCACACTCCCAAACCCACCTTTCTACCTCCCCTCCCCCCCTTTCTGTCCCCTGGTAAAGGACAGATGGGGGGACGTCAGAGATCCAGCGGTGCCAGCACATTAGCGAGCCGTCTTCCTCTCTTGTAAATGTAAATAAGCGCTGAGCCGTGTATTTATTTCCTCACATGCAGCTCAGCATTTCCACGCTGATCTATTATTAAACGTTACCATCTATCAGAGGAGAACGTGTTTGCAGAGCCGGAGTGAAACTCGCTGCAAAAACCCACAAACGAGTCAAAACTACGCAGTGAGCGCCGCTCGATTCAGCGATCCAACATCGATCAATGCAATTCACCATTTGTGACCAACGTGCATCAACAGCAACATCAGAATTTCCTTTTGTTACCGTTCACTGCGACATTAATGGCGTTCGCTCTCTCGCTCGTCCTTGTTATTTCTGTCACTCCAGCTTCCTCTCGAAGTCTTCAGCCTGTTGTGACCTTGAGTCCCTCCTCCCCCCTCCTCCTCCCCCCACTTCATTCTCCCTTCCTTTCAGCGCCTCGCTCGCTCCTGTAACGTCCATTATGATGGCGTGGTTGGCGAGAGCAGCTAGTAAAAAGGGCCCAGAGGGTGAATCATTCCCCGAGAACCCTGTGTGACAGAGAGCTTTACTGGAATGCAAACAAGTTCTTCACTCCTCTCATGTCTCCTCTGCCTCCTTTGCAGACTCCTCAGAGGGCTCCTAGGCACAAGTTGAAGCGAGAACATCCCTGCACCCGAGGAGGGAGAGGGGGAGAAAGAGAGAGAGGGAGAGACAGGGAGAGAGAAGGTTGGTTAAGATCTGGTTGGACGCAGATTTTTGTGGCGTTCTAGGCCGCGGCAGTGGTGGCTCACGCACACACCCCCACCACACACACAGAAGAAACACTCTACAGGTTGTGACACGGTGTTTACCCCCCGATGCGCTCCCTACGCGTACTCGCAGTCCGCCTACGTGCTCGAGAAAGAATCAACAGGGAGAATCTGAAAGTGTGCATCGTCCTCGCTGAGCTGCGTTCAATCACAAACAGAGCGGATGAATGATGAGAATCTTCTTCCTGTGCATTTCTAAAGCCGCACCTGAGCATCTGAGCGGCGCAGGATCAATGTCGGGAGTTCACCGGGAAGACGTTTCCGATTCCCCTTCAGGTGCAAACAAAGTACACAAGCAGGAATGTCAACAATGTTTTCAGGCTCTGAGATGTTTGGAGTGTAAATACTGAGGCGTTCAAACTGTTTCCAGCTTTGTGTGCTCGCTAGAAGTGATAAACAGTCGGTGCCATGTTGCTTCACGTCACATGGCCGCTCCTTAAACTGACCCCTGACCCCCCCAGTTGATCAATCACTTCACTCCGTCATGCACGACTCACACTCCTCTAACGACACAGTAACGTCACATCATCGCCTCCTTAAAGAGCTAAAGCTAAACCCCTCAAAGAGCTTTTGTGTGTGTGTGTGTGTGTGTGTGTGTGCGTGTTTTGGATATTTTAAGCAAAGTCGTCAAATTCCAGGGCGAAGTTTTTAAAGATGCCCAGCTGGCGACTCACAATTGGAATTCATCGCTGCCAGCTGTTCTCAACAAACAAGCCACGGAAACGACCAATCAAGATCACACACACACACACACACACACACACACGAACAAAATCTATGTTTGGTTTTTGAACTTGTGACACTGAGAGTCGTTTCACTGATTAACGTCACAGCAGAACAAACAAAACTGAAAACACCGCCGTGATGATTTACAGGATTTAAGAGGTAAAATGTTGTCTAGTAAATATTTCACTTTGTGTGTAAAGAATCTATAATATATGAGAGTTTACCTTTTTGAATTGAATTACTGAAATAAATGAACTTTTCCATGATGTTCTAATTCATTGAGCTGCACCTGTATGTGTGTGCGTGTGTGTGTGATTGTTAGTTAATTGCAGATTGCTTCGACCTTTGCTGTTTCATTCATCCATTGTTTGTATTGAACATGTTTTGCCGCGGCGCTCTTTGTTTCCGTCGCAGCAAAACGGCAATATGTTCCCCTCTCTCTTTTCTCTGCCGTCAGGTCAAATGTCTGATGAGGCGCCATACCATTAACGGTCGATTGTGTTTGTTTGTAGCCCGGCAACATCGACGTTCCATTCTTAGCAGGAAGGGGAAACGTCTGAGCGCGTGCAGAGCCACACACACACACACACACACACGTGCATTTTTATTACATACGGGACCGAATGCAAACTAACCTCTCGCCTCACATAATGATTTATCCGTAGCTCAGTGAGTGCAGGAGGAATGATCTGATCTTCACCTCCCAAAACAAAGGCAGATCATTTGCAATCGGCACAGCGGCAAATATGAAAAAAGCACGGGAGGGAAGCTGCAGCCGGAGAGACTCGGGGTGGAGAGGGAAGCAAAACAAACACGCAGCCGACCTCCAATCCTGAAGTCAAGCAGCACAAAGAGGTAAACAGTCAACAAACCCCTGAATACTTTCATAACTTCATATAAACAATACTGCAGCGGCACAGCGGAGCTAAAAGAGCTAAAGGAGCTCGCCGCCACTCCAGGTGTTACCTTTCTCAGTATTAGGATCCCTCTTCACTTTAATCAAAGTGGTGATCAGGTGCGTGTGTGTGTTGAGTGTATGTTTGCATACGTTGTTATAGGTGACCTGCAGGAGATTCAGTCTCCAAGCACAAAGAATCTAATCAACCTGAATGAGTGAAAACACCTGCGCAGCTCTATACTCAACTCTGACATGCAGTGTATGGATTTACAGTGTGTGTGTGTCATTTAAGCAAACACACACACAGGAGCTCTCCCAAGGGTTTATGGGTCGGCTCTGCCAATCAAGACGGGTCAGAGCACCAAGTCAGGAAAACACAACACTGCTAATCTACCCGGTCCTCTTCTTCTTCTTCTCTCTGTAATCGGGTTTGTTCTCTCCCTCTCTCTCTCCCTCGCCCCATCTCCTCTTCAACATATTTTTCACTGAATTAGCTAAATGGACAAACTGAAGACACACACACACACACACAGGCAGACAAATGCAATAGCGTGCCCCGTGAGCAACAAACAAAGGGACTCTGAAGTATACACTGTATATATTAAGCTGAAACTTTGGGAGGAAATTAAAAGACATTAACTTTTATTTACTGCGCCAAGTGATAAAAAAGCGAAAGCCTTTATGGAGGCAGGAGCCGTTAGGCCGCATCTCTGTTCCCTTAAATCAAAGGATTGAGTTTATGGGGGAGAAACTCAACAAACTCTAATGTGGAAAGATGTCCGGCTTATTAGCGCCTGTGCGGGTTTAAATGAGGCTTGAAGCTTCTGGAGTTCATCCATTACAGAGCAGTTTAGCGCTGCGGCGGCGTCCAACGCGCTACGTCCCGATAATTAACTAAAGCGCCGAGCAGACGTAAACACATTATTGTTTAAATGCCAGCGACCACGGCCATTACTTCAGGAATATCTGCCGTCTCCTTAGTAACCCAGTAAGTGTAGTAGAACTGTTTAACACCGCCTCTTCTCCCCGCCTCATCATCCTCACTTTGTACTGCCACTTCTTCTTTGTTCATAAAAGGTTGATGGGGCAAGGTTCCGTTTTTACAACCCTCATCTTGAACAATTAGTTGGAAGAAAATTATACAAAAAAAATAAATAAATTACACTTTTATCAACCAACAAGGAGAATTCGCTGCCTCGCAACTTACCGGGAAATAATTGCTAGCTCGCAATTATCAGGTTTGACAGCTGGGAGAACAGAAGGAGAAGAAGAGGTGAGACACGTGGAGGTGAAGTTGGGCGGCATTCTGAGGTCAACCGCTCCGAATCCTCCGTGGAGCTTTGGAGCCGAGCAAGAAAAGAATAAATACAAACACACAAACTAAACAAAAAAGTGAAATATTGTTTTTAAAGCAATCTTGTTAACGAGCATCACGGAGCACCGGAGAGGAGGAGGAGGGAGAGATGTGCGCCGGATGCCGGGTGAGGGGTGTAATTGCCTTGGAACAATAGGGAAAATGACGCAATTATAACGTAATGGGTTCGAGCGCATTATGCAGCGTGACTCAACCGTTCATTAAAAGTACAACGAGAACTCAGCAGGTTGGACAATCTCATTCTGCCGCTGAAGAGACGCCAACGTCGTTCCATTCTGTAATGTTTCGGCAACTCCGTGTCAAGCGTCCATATGGAGGGAAGCGATGAAGTGAGGAGCAGGCTCCAGAGTTATGCTGCATTCAGGCGCTACGGGAAACTGGAATACAATACGAGTACAAGTGGGAAATTGCAAACGAACGGCCTCCCAAGTCGGTTTTATGGTCGTAAAGTTGTAAATTGCTGGCGTGACTTGTAAAGGGACCTGCAGCACCTCCATGGTACACGTTTATACTTCTTGTTTCTTCTGAGACGCCATCAAACACACTGTACTCCGCTTTAACACTAACCATTTTGTATTTACTACCTTTCTGATGAGCGCCTGAACGCAGCAAAAAGCTTCAAACGGAAAGAAACTACTCAACAGCAGAAGTGAGCCAACTAATAATGTTTCATCCAAGCAAAACAAAGACATTTATCTCATTCATCTGAGTGTAATATGAAGTGTTTACATGTTTGTTTACTTACTGAACCCTCAGGCAGTGAATTACTTTTAAAGAAACTGATAAAACACTGAAACCCACCTGTCGTTCAGTCACATTCCCGCCCTGGATGCAGAGTGAGTGCGGCACGGTGGTGATGTAACGGCTTCTTCCCCAGGCAAACACGGGGCTCCTCTGCCTGCAGGAATGAACTCAACATCTGCTCGCAACTTTTTAATCCCACTCACAAACAAAGCGGCAGACGCGTGTGCAGACATAAGCTCCTTTGTGGAGGTAATTAAGACACGGCACTTTATTGTGCGGCCATTAGATTTGTCTTTATTTCAGTTACAAACCATGTGACTGACAATACCCCGACAGCACACACACACACACACACGTACATAAGCACATTTATTCCTAATCATCATTAGTTCCACATAGGGTGCTGATCCTCATATATTTGTGCACCCACACACACACACGCAGCGTGGGGCAGCTACGGGGCTAATTTGTTTAGAGGGAATTAATTAGGTACTATTAAGGAGGAAACAAAGGAGCAGAGGCAGCGTGTTAGACGTCAAAGACAACCTGCCATGGAACAATGGGCTAATATCCTCCCACTATTTCACGGCTCCTGCTCAATTACTCTATCACGCCGCCGCACAGGCGTGCATGCGTACCTGATCAAATTCCCCCAATTACTCAAGACGCTTCGGTATTAAATGTGTTCACTCACACACAAGTCAGGCACACACACACACACACACACACACACACACAGGCACACAATCAGGTCGACTCTTCTTCCTCCAACTCCTCTTCCTCACAGCCACTTCTTCAGCACAGCCAGGGCCGTGTTGAAGGTGAACTGGGCCCGGTGGGTGCCGCGGTGAGCCAGCAGCAGGGAGCCTGCCTCCGGCCCGTGGCCCGCCGCCAGCAGTTCGGCCGCCGCCCCCTCCACGTCCCAGCCCCCCTGCCGCTGGTGGGACAGCATGTGGGCGCTGAGGAGGGGGTAGAGGGCCGAGGAGACGCAGCCCACCAGGAGCCCGGCGTCAAGGAGCAACGAGAGGAGCTCGGCGTCGCAGGAGGAGGCCGTCTCCTGGAGGACGGAGAGAGGGAGAGAGAGAATCATGTAAACACACATGGAGACATATGCATTAAGCGTCCTAAAGGAATAACCTGACATTTTCTGAACATCGTCTTACCAGCAGTATTGAGAGGATCAATATCAATTTGCCTTCTGTTCATTCAACACACAGATAAAGCCTCCTAATCATCTCATGCTGTCTAATTTTCAGTGTGTGTGTGTGTGTGTGTGTGTGTGTTTGTTAACCACATGCAGAACAAGAAAAGGAGATCGTACTTAAAGGAACAGTTTGCTTATGTACATAAATTTAAAAAAAATAATCCACCTTTACAGCCCATTCCTCCTTAAAACCAAGCAGAAAGGGTGATTCTCCTGAGTGAGTGTGAGTGTGTGTGTGTGTCTCCTTTGAAGACATTTCTACACTTCCTTGAAACTAATTAAAAACAGAATGAAATGATGTCACAGCTGTGGCAGAACTGATCTCTCCTTCGCAGCGAATGAGACTTACGGGACTCGACAACTGTTACACTTCCACCGACTATTGTGTCTGTGTGTGCGTGTGTGTGTGTCGCCTTCACGAACAAACGAGGCATCGATTACACACACACACACACACAAACAGGAAAGGGCTCATTGAATTCTAGCCAGTCAACACAACTACTTAACACGTAACTTTCTTTCACAGCCATCAGAGGATTTCTACACTTTCCAATTAGAATGCAACACTTTCCCCACAACACAACAACAAAAGTGACAAGAATCAGCAAACAATCAAGATTAATAAATGATTAAGAGGTCTAAACCGTCTCATAGCAAGCAAACAAGCGCACACACACACACGCACGCATCCATCAAGCAGCCGTATCCAGGATGTTTGTGTAATGACTTAATCCCAGTTTAGATTTCTTATCCCTAATAAAAAATGTATGCAAATGTAAAATCAGAGCGCTGTTGGGTCTAATGTGAAGTAATATAGAGGCAATCCTGCATGTTTGACTCTCTCTCTTTCTCTCGCTGACACACACACACACACACACACAGAGATAAAAGTCTCCACATTTTCTGGGAGCCGAGGCCAAAATCTATTATAAATGTGGCGCTCTTTTCTTCTCCTCGCCCCTGGGTGAGGACGGGGGGCAGAGCCAGAGTCTCTTATTCACCTCTAACATTTCTCTCTCTCTCTCTCTCTCCCTCCCTCCCTCCCTCCCTCTGTTGGTTTTGTTGCCTGGAAGGAAATGTATAAAACCCAATCCTAAAGTCTGGTGAGGGATTGGACAGAGTGAGGCCTGAGGTTTCATTAATGGCGCCCCCTCCCCCCCCCCGGATGAAGCCCGGTGTTTCTGCTGCTGCAGGTGAGATCAACCGGGCGCCACGCAGACGGATCCCGTCGGCTTAGTGGAACGTGAGCCGCCACAGCGGAGGAGATCGATCCGGAGGAGTCGCAACGTGTGCGCCGACGCCAGCATGCAGCGAGTGTGGCGGCTGTGTGTGAGGTGTGAGGTGTGTACAGATTTAGAGGATTCACTTCTTTCCACTGCAAGAATAGCAGAGAGGAGAGCCACAATTTCTACATGGAACATCAGGCCCAGCTCCCCACACACACACACACACACACACACACACACACACACACACACACACACACACACACACACACACACACACACACACACACACACACACACACACACACACACACACACACACACACACACACACACACACACCTCTCCCAGGCTATTAGTGTTTGACGGTGTCAAGTGAGACAGCAGATTTGAGTCTCCGGGAGTCGGTGGGATTGACAGCTGGGCCGGAAATAGATGTGAGGGCGCCGCAGCGAGACGGCGAGATGGAAAAGGAATGAAGATATCAGAGCGCCGAGCACAACTTCCTGTCCTCTCCGCCGCGTCGACAGCTCCATCACTGCTCAGCTGCCGTTTGACCGGACACACAGATACACGTCAACAAAAAAGTCAATCTCATGACTTTACTACACATTTATGTTCGGTCCCGTCTTCAGTCTCACTCATTTAGAGAACAGGTTAGGAATTCCCTACAGGCCACGAGAGGAACTGCACTTAGAATACAAATAGAATATAGAAATAGAATTCTCTCTCTCTCTCTCTCTGATGACAAACACACTCTGATGAGCACGCAGCACATCCATCAACCATCACACACTCCTTCCTTCCTCAAAGGTCACGAGCTTGGAGAACATGACGGGTTAAAAGCCGCCCCCCCGTCTCGTCAAGGAGATGAAAACAAGCCGTATCTCCTGTCCTACGTGTGTGTGTGTGTGTGAGCGAATGAACCAACACTCGCCGTGACAAGAGAACCTGCACATCAAAGCGGCTCTATAAGATGTCCGACCCCCTCTCACTCTCCTCATTAACTCCTCGTTTCCCGCCGTCGCCCCCGCTGACAGACGGCGCTGGCTGGTTGATTTTCCTGCTTGTTGTCAGCAGCCATTAAATGTTGCCTGATTGGCTGAGGCACTTCTTCTTCGTCTTCTTCGCACACTGCTTTATTCTTGTTCTTCCTCTTCATGCCTTCTCACCGAAGAGCCAAACCCGACTGAGCTCTTAATTGGAATTACCTAACACGTGCGGCGGCTGATGCATAATGCAGCGCCGGGCCTTCGTCTATAATTTAACTCATAAAGCTTCTTTAGGATGCCAGACAACACACGGCCCTATCTTCCTCCTCCTTCCTCCTCCTCCTCCTTCCTCCTGGTCTGCTGTCCATCCACACACTTCCACTGACAAGGTGGAGCAGTTTTGCATGACTACACACACACATTACCTTCAATTAAAGAGAGAAGCTGAGGAAGAAGAAGGTGGAGGGTTGTGTGACTGTGTGTGTGTGTGTGTGTGTGTGTTGCAGTATCTCCCTGACAGCTCGTTCACACTGCGCTTGGACAGCTTTTATCAGCCCCACTTATCTCCGCCTCCCATCGGTCAGGCCGCCGCCGTCGACCTTGCGGCCTCCTCATCTCTGTCCTCCACACCTGGACGGCCCCGTACATCTTCACCAGGAGGAGGAGGAGAGCGAGGAGACGGCGGAGGGGGCGGGGCGGAGGAGAGAGAGAGAGGGAGAGGAGCTTTGAGGAAGAGCATGAAGAGAATGAAGAAGTTTAATATTGTGTAAATGAAGGTTTATGAGACAGCAGGTGGAATTGAAGAACACATTTAGGGAATTTAGGCTCCTGAGGTTTTAAACACTAAATTAATTTTGTCAGGCGTAATGGAATGAAAGTGAACACACACAGAGTCAGAGTTTAGTTTAGTGCAAACACATGTGATGATGTTCACACGCCTGAGCAGAATCTCACCCTTTGACCCTCCCACACACACACACACACAAAGGCAAGCACAAGCACACACACACAGACACACAGGTAAGCACACACACACACACACACACACAAAAAGCCACTGCATTCCATTCCGCGCAGAGTAGCGATCTGACACATTATCAGAGGTGTGTGTGTGTGTGTGTAAGGTCGATACTGCTGCGTCTCTATTGATGTTATCTTTACACACACACACACACACACTGTTCTGTTCATTCAGCTCTGAGGGAGGCAGAGGCACCAATCTTCTTGCTCCGTGCCTTCAGCCCCACTGTTCCCCTTCATCATCATCATCATCATCATCATCATCTCCATCTCTCTCTCCATCTCTCTCCATCTCTCTCTCTCTCTCTCTCTCTCTCTCTCTCTCTCTCTCTCTCTCTCTCTCTCTCTCTCTCTCTCTCTCTCTCTCTCTCTCTCTCTCTCTCTCTCTCTCTCTCTCTCTCTCTCTCTCTCTCTCTCTCCAGCAGGATCAAAGTGTCACATGGCCACTGTCATTAAATTGCAGCTCCGTCACCTAATAGCGAGGCTCTCTCCATCTCCATCTGATGCCGGCGACAGAAAGAGCGTCTGCTGGGTCTAAGAACCCCCCTGCTTGGTGAGGATCACTTATCTGATGATGAGGAGAGCGGCAACGAGAGCGTCAAAGAGCAGCGGAGAGCGGCCCACGCCGTCTTGACTGATTGCTCTCTCGTGCGGCGACGTTTCAGCACAGCCGAGCAGAGGAGTGAATGTTTGGGCCTAATGAAGATTACGTGGCCTCATCGCGGCTCCACTGTTCCCTCTGTCACTTCCTTTCTTCCCTAATCGCCGCCCCTACCTGCCTTTGTTCCTCTTTGCATTTCCCATTTTTCTCCTTCCAGCCGAGAGCGAGCCGTTATCTTATTACCGGATGCCGTGAGCTTATTGCCGGTCGTAGCCTGACAGAAGAAACAAAAGTGTCTGATCCCGCCGACTGAGCGATGATACGCAATAAAGGCTCGGTAAAGCGAGCGCTGCACGGCGTCTGACTGCAGAGTGAGGTCGGCACCGGAACACACACACCCTCAGTGTGGCCGCTCTGACAGCAGGGCGGCGACAGAGGAGCACACAAACTGTAGATTGGTGAAACTGCTTCAGAACAGTGATCCAAACTTACCGCCGTCATGCCATTGATCTGGTCCAGGGTCAGCTGCAGCAGCTGCTGGTCGCCGCTCTCGGCCATCAGCTTGAGCGCGGGCTGCTGGAGGGTGGGCCGCTCCTGGAGCAGGGCGGCGACGCGTCCGACGCACTGGAGGAGAGATGGAGACGTTACCACATGAGGAAGGGTGGCAAGACGAGGAGGAGGAGGAGGAGAGTTTAAGTAGGATGATGAAAACGTGGGAAAGAAATCAGGAAATAAGGAGGGAAAGGGGAGAAGAAGAAGCAGACAGCAGGAAGAGAGATGTGGAGGAAGCCTGAAGGTTAATTGATGAGCAAATACAGCACAGAAACACAGGAGCATAATACTTTTAAAAACCTCCACACACACACACTTTCACACACACACTTTCACACACACAACGTCCTACTCAGTAATATATGGATATCACAATGCAATCTGACTCCCTCATGCTCTGGCGGTTTCATTCCAGCGGATTCAAATTAAAGCTGTTCAGAACAGAGTAAAAGGCCTGACACCCCCCCCCCACACACACACACACACACACACACACGGCCCTGCCTCCCCTCCCCTACCCCGCCCCACTCCAACACTAATATTAGACAGCCAGGCAGACACAGATCCTATTCACGCTGAATAGCATTATGGTTAAACTAATATCACAGTCAGCTGGCGCTCGACGTACAGAAAGGCGCCGGGCTTTAGCTGTGGCGTGCGGCTCAGCGGGGCGTGAACGGCATTAAAGGCTGACAGATATCAAAGAGCGGCCGGGGCACACAGAGCGGCGCACAAAGCGGCCAGCGGCGCGCTAACACGTCGCTGTGGGTTACACGCTTAATGGCTTCAGGCGGCTGAGTCTGAGGCCAGTAAAAAAAAAAAAGGAGTTACACGGAAAAACTGCGAGCGGCTATGAACGCTGATCTGAAACTAAATCAATCAATCTCTTAACCACCTGCCTTATTCTCACACCCACACACACACACACACCCACAGGAGGTGTGTGTGAGGCTTACCTGAGCAGGGAGCTTGTGTTTGGTGTTGTAGAGGGATCGCACCATGGTGACAACCTGCTGGCCCAGGTCCAACTCAACCTCTGACCCCTGGCAGTGGGTCAGCAGGGACGAGGTCAGGACCACCCAGGGGTTACGCTCCGACTCGGCCCTGCGGGGGAGAGGGGAAGACCTTTAGTGAACCCTTGTGTGTGTGTGTGTGTGTGTGTGTGTGTGTGTGTGTGTGTGTGTGTGTGTGTGTGTGTGTGTGTGTGTGTGTGTGTGTGTGTGTGTATGTGTGTAGCCTTAGAGTAACAAAGCCCCTTCACCCTCATCATCAGGACTTAAGGGTTTCTGTGTTTGTTTATCTCCTCTGCCTTTGCTTCTTGTTCTGAAGTCAAAGGATTGGAACGCGTCTCCTGTCCCTCCCGATCTCCGTCAGGGTTCACGTAGAAGTCGCCGGCCGCCAACGGTGACGTGAATCAGCGAGTCACGCCATCATTTCATTACCTTACAACCTGCCTCCCGAGTTCACAGGCTGATATGAAGGCGGGCGGAATCACCCAGAGACACGAGGAAGAACTAATGAATTCAGACGTTGACATGTAGGCGAGGGGGAGGGGGAGGAGGGAGGGGGAGGAAGAGGGGGGATGTT
Organism: Genypterus blacodes; assembly: GCF_046128005.1. Lineage (NCBI taxonomy): Eukaryota > Metazoa > Chordata > Actinopteri > Ophidiiformes > Ophidiidae > Genypterus > Genypterus blacodes. Next base: position 14,592 of record NW_027466855.1, read on the forward strand.
TGACGACGTCTGCGGTTAATATTAAAAGCCTACATGCTGGAGTTCTGTCTTCTGTCTCAGCGGGAGACAAGAGTTTGGGGGGGTGGGGCTTTCTGGTGTTGACGCTCGTCCTTTATCAGCTCGTCTTCTCCCTGGACCTCGGGGGAGAAACCGATTAGCGCCACAGCGAACGCCAGCCACCATAAAGCGGCGGCGCCCTCATCGATCCTTATCAATGAGCATCAGTCAAAGAGCAAAAAGGAAACACGGGGACTCTGAGGAGGAGTTCATTATCTGTTAATTAGTTTTGGCTCGATAGATGGAACCTCTTTAAATGATTTATTCAATTTGTATTATTACCTTTGACACCAGAGCGGGTCAACATTAACGTACTGCTTCTTTCTATAGCTTTGTTAGTTACAGCTGAGCC
>NW_027466855.1:17500-30000 GCF_046128005.1 Genypterus blacodes
GAGGCCTCCAGTGAGGATCGCGGTCGTAAAAATATCCCCAAGCTGCCAATAAAAAGCCATATTAGCTGAAGGCCAGAGAAGCCACGTGTATCCTTCAAGTCCCACCACGTGTGTAATGTTGCAGGTAAAGAGGATGAAAATGGACGCGGCTGAACCATTAGAGATCAATTAGCCTGCAACATCAACCAGACGCAACGCTGCGCCAAGCCAACAGGGGGCAGGAGAGAGGGCTGTCGTTGATTTCAAAGTACTTGCCCATTGCGAGAGAGAGAGAGAAAGAAAGAGAGCGAGAGAAAGAGAGCGAGAGAACGAGAACAGACGCCTGAAAGCAAAGACAAAGAGGAAGAGGAGGAGGAGGAGGAGGAGAGAGGGAAAGTAATTAATTTTCTTCTCAAAAGGTTGGCTTCCAGTGTGATTTAACAGTTCAGAGAGCGGCTGATTTCTGAGGGGAAAACTACAACCTGCCAAAGCGAGACACACACACACACACACACTTTACCTACTGAACAGTCACGTAGAGCAAATGGCCGCGACGCATTTGATTTTGCATTCAGGTCGAGCTGGAAAAAGCGACATCACCAGACATGAGGTCGTTCTGCCTTCTAAGTCGTAAGTGAACCATCGTGTGTGTAGGAGTTTGCTGCTTAAACACACTGGTACAGTAACTCAACATACAATTTCTTCTTCTCTGGCTTTGATCCATCACCTTTTATTGATCTTCTTGTCCACATGGTGGCACATGTGATAGAATCTTTGTTTCACAGAATCACAGTTTGAGGAGGTTAATCTTCTGGTCCCAGTTGTGTGTACTCTGTGTGTGTGTGTGTGTGTGTGTGTGTTAGTTGAGAGATGAGAGACTTGAACATTTTTCTATTTTTCAGGTGATTTCAGGCAATTTCTGGTCACATTCTTTGTATTCTGATACCGATCCAGGTTTTCAGGTGAAGATTAAAATATAAATGTCCTTGATTGCTATGCAACACTGTGCAAACAGCAAGAATGAAAAGCTTCAGCCCAGCGGTTCTCAAGCTGTGGTGGCGGGTTGGCAGATGGATCCGTGCAGAGCATCTCAAATTGGGGGAAATCAAAGGAAATTCAGTCATGTGTGGCAATTTATTCATATTTTAAAGTGAAATTATGATGATTTTAATGAAGAATGACATTTTTGCTTGTGTGGACACGAGTACCATGCGGGCGTGAGCTTTTCCTCCGCTCGCTGCTGAGGCACGGCCATGTTGCTGCTTCGCTCAGAGGTAATTTGGTTTTGGAAATGGAGCACCCTTCCTTTCGCCCGTTTCATTACGCTTAATTTGTATTTTACTGCTGTTTTGCTTTTGCTGTGGGATTACTAAGCAACGGCTAGTGCGTAATTCGACGGAGTTATTAACCGACAAACAAACAGAATCAATCCCCCTTCCTCTCGTAATTACATTATATCAGACCCAGGCTCAGCGGAACAAACTATTAATGAATGATGAAGATGGGCCGCCTCACGCTGAGACTCCGTTAGAGATGTTTGTGCTCGGTTTCTAAGGCGCACGTGCTGAGCGGTGGGCGGGCGGCCGGGTGGTGCTGCTGCTGCTGCTGCACACGCCGGAGCGGCTGATGATGGAGGGGATGGAGCAATAAATGAGCAAAGCGTAAGCTCAGGACCCCTGGAAATGGAGGTCACTCGGGAAAACAGAAATGGAATCTTAACTACCTGTAAAAAGCCTCTAAAGCGCTCAGATCCATCACTGCATGCAAACCCACAGCACCTACATTACCGCCGGGAACGCTTTGTCCCCATGTAGACATTATATACAGAAATCCAAGGCTATGAGAGACCTTTTGAATTCGTTAATAACACTCTGACACACACACACGCACGTACACGCAAACAGACATCCAGCGCTAACGCACAGCTCCACGTCGTCACTGCAAATTAAATAGCTGGCAATTAACCGTGTGGCTGTGAGGCTTTTATTTTCCTAACAAGGAAGGATGTAATTAATTATGCGTAGTGATTAAAATCAACACTTCATCTGTGGCGAGAGTGCAGCGGGGCGGGGTGTGTGTGTGGGGGCGGGGGGGTGGGAGTGTGTCAGTCTGTAACAAAACACTTAAGTGGCTCTGACAAATTAGATTGGACGCTCGGTCTCTCAATCAATCAATCAATCAGTCAAAACGCGTGTGTATCTGTGTGTGAATCTGTGTGTGCATCTTTCTATTATTATCCACCCATTAATCCATTTCTCTTTACTCCCTCTCCATTTACTGTCATTCAAAAAACGCTCACCTCCCCATCACCGGCTCGTTTATACACCAGGTGCAAATGCAAAGCACACACACACACACAGGCGAGCACACACGCGCCACACACGCACACACAGGCGAGCACACACGCGCACGCACACACAGATACAAAGGCAAGCACACACACGCAAGCACACACACACACACACACACACAAAAGGCGAGCACATATTGGCAAGTCGATGTACAAATTGTAAGCACAGTAACAGTCAACACCATTTATACAGAAAGGTCAACAGATATTATGACACGAGTACGAGTCCGTGTTTACTTTCATCCAAAGAAAACAAAAAAAGCGGCTTGCAGCTCTCAAACTCAAGCTTCAAATCCTTTCTTTTCCTCTCCTGCCGGCGAAAGAAAACGCTCCTTTTAAATGACGTGGACCACATGTTCGCCCACTGTGGCTGGAGGTACACGCGCTTTTTTAAAGGGAATAATAGAGGGGAGACGCGGGGAGGCGAGAAGAAAGCCAGGAAAGGAAGCGAGCAGACGGAGAGAGGAGGCTGGAGGAAATGAAACATGACAGCTAGGAGCTCCCACCAGCTGGATTACTGCTCTCTGGCAACTTTGGGAAGAAGTGAAGAACTCAGCGGATTCAGAAGCCTGCGTGCACCTTGGAGCGTGTGTGTGTGTGTGTGTGTGATCTCACTGGAGCCCAACAGACACAAATGTTCAAAAAGAGGCGAGCACGTTTGCACCAAAGCGTATTAGGGACGGAAGCAGAAGCTGGGTGAGATTTCTCTGAGTCACATCAGAGCTCCGGTCCAAAGCGGCTGTGCCAAAGAAAATGTGGGGTTGGAATGGTGCCAAATCATTTCATTCATAAAAAGGCCTGATTTCTAACAGGTTGAGATGATATTATATGATAATCGACAAAGAAATACAGGTCAACAAGATTTTCTTTCACGCAATCAATATCAAAACTGTAGTAGATTGGAAATGGAAGCTGCTTCATTCATTCTGCTGCATTGTAACAAAGGGTTAAATTGTCATCATACCATAATACTGGCTGTAAAAAATGTATCTCTAATGCATCAGATGGTTGTGTTGATGTTTGTGTTTATACCTAAAATTGTGTTTGTCTACTACTGGGAAATCCTGAGCTAAAACCGTGAAGTCGTCACACTCAAGGACGTTCTTTTCCTTAGCCTCCGCTCTTGTTAGGATGATTTTTTTAATGGGTTCTAAATCACACACAGTGACAAAGAACAGTCACAACACGCATCAAAGACTTAGCGGCAATTACTGGGCGTGTTGTAGTTTGCCCAAAAACAGCGTGAGCAGTCGATAGGGTCTCTCTCCTCTGATTAAAAACTGCGATGCTGCCTGGCTTTGCTATCAGCATGTGATAATAAAACAGGAAAAGACAGGAAGAGGATGACAGGAGGGAGGTGTGTGTGTATGTGTGTGTGTTAGCGTGAGTCTGAGAGAGAGCGAAAAAGACTGAGTGTGAGTTCACAAAAGGATACAGATGGAGATGAAGTATGAAAGACTGCTGGAGACAAGTCCAGATGAAGTGTTTTCTTTTCACAAAAGGAGTGTGTGTCTGCGTGTGTGTGCGCGTCTGTGTGAGAGACAGAGGGAGAGAGACAGAGGCTAGACAGATGAAAGTGGACTCATCCATTTCCCCTGGGAGTTACTGGCATGAGATGTCTTTCCCTGTGTTTAGAGGAAGACAGACAGAAGAGAGAGACACACACACACACACACACACACACACACACAGTCTCACATTAAAACATACAAGCACCATGCAGACAGGGACGCAGGTGTTCACGCACACACACTCAATGCCACTGAAACAGAAGTTCAATAAACGGCTTTGAAATCATTTCCTCCATATGTTGCTGTCGTTCCTGCTGGAGCAAACACTCATTAAATTAATATTGTAACATCAAAGCAGTCTCCTGAAACACAGCTGACGCACTGAGAGACGACGGCGCCTTAGATACTTTAGACACACACGGGCGGGCGGGCGTGCGATGAGGAGGAAGATTGGCCCCGCCGTACACTAAATCCTCACAAGGAAATATTTGCGATGGGAGCCTATAAACCAGTCTGTGAGCTATTCTGGTCTAACGCACGTATTTTACAGTCTGGTGGGAGCCGGAGCGCTCGGCTGATCTCTGGTGAACAGATGCCATCACAGATGCCCCAACCAGGGAGAAGTGCTATTGTAGGAAAACCAGAAGGGTGGCGGCAGAAACTTCTGATCGAGGATAATTGTTGAGAATTAGGCGGCTGTTATTTGCAGTGGTGCTATTCTGCCTCGGGGTGGGACTGCGGCGAGTAAAAACACACGTGGGGTGCGAGCATTGCGAGGAACGGGCGTGGGTACAACAAAAAAGACATTGCAGGAAGTTATATTCAAGAGTAGTAGAGCAAAGTTGTTGCTGGTATAAACTAAGATGTCGTCTGCGTAATGTGTGATCCCACCTAGTATAGTGTTTGTAGGTCGCTGTCCATGGTGCTGAACGTCCACCACGTTCTGTTTTGGGGGTTTAAGGTTGCAGTCAAAACAACTTCGACCAGATAAAAAGCTTTTTAGTCAATCAGATGAGAATGAGATCATAGAGGGAATGATTTGATGCAGAACAGAATTCTTTAATTTCCACCAAGATCCAACTCGCTTTATTCATATATTTTCAAACTAAGTTGGAATGCGGTTGGAATGCAGAAATTTCAACAATCTCACAGAGGATTTAAAGCTTCTTTTAATTGGACAGTTGGCTTCTTGGTGAGTGATTATTGATGATGGAGTTGTACTAAGTAACATCAAGTATTTAAAGGAGCAGCATCCCAAAGCCACAGGAACAGAAGAAGAAGAAACAGACATGTACTTTTGCCCCTAAGGAATTGGAGAAAAACTTTATACTTTGCTGTATGAGGCGGAAAAGCAGCAGTTTCAAATAAACATATAGCATAAACAAAATTTCAATTTACTTCTAGATGAAAGCTGGATGCCTTTTGGGAACGTGGGGTCTGGCTTCAAAACACAGTTGCTATAAAACACCTGCAGTTAATGGAAAAGGACAGATATGTTGCCACCTTTCAAGGCAGGAGTGAACACTTTGAAGACGCCTCAGAAACCGGCGAGAAACATGCGCTCAAGTGATCGATACACTTCCACTCAAACAAAGCTCCATTGCACACAGCAGGTAATCGTTGACAGCCTTGTTAAAGTTTACGTCGAGCAAATGATCGCCTGTGAGCGTGCACGAGGGGTTAATTGCCGTCAGCGCCCGTCTGACAGCTCTCTCTGCCTCCTCACTCGTCACATTTTATTAGCGTCGTCGCCTTCACCTTTCCTTCCAAATGAACAGAATAAATGGAGGGAAAACGAGTTGACTAGATGTCAGGTTGCTAAATTAAAACAGCCGTCGGCGGGATCCTTCAGGTCGCACTTAACTGTAACATAATAACAGCTTTACTGGAACTGGGAAATTACCTCCCGCTAATTAATGGTGACTGCAAATGAATCCCACAAGGGAGATTCAGCATTCAGCCACAGCTCTCTTTTCTTGGACCCCCTAGTCGATACCCAACAAGCGTCCCACGAGGCTGCTAGGGACTCGAGGACGCTAAGCGAGGGGGTGGCGGTGAGGGTGGCTGGGGATTCGTGCTCTCTCTCCCGCCTGCTGCCACAATACCGCAAGACGCCATCGTCAATGTTTGGAATCTGGAAGCTCATCACGGCTCATAAATCTCACACTACATTTCTATTTAATTCAAATGCCGTTACAAAGTCGTAATTTTGAAATAGCATCCCATAATTATGACCTGCTGAAGTAAATATTATGATTATGACAGTGACAGGGAGGTTCTATGGGACGGCTGATGTCTCGCATCCTAACAAACCCAAATCAAATAACTTCTACTTTGAATTGGCAAAGCACGACTGAACTTTGGCTCTCATCAACAAAATCTGCTGATCATCTTTCTCCCTGTGACTTGGCAATGATCTTAGTCCTTGAACTGAGAGAGAGAGAGAGAGAGAGAACACGAGATCCGGGCCTGTCAGTGTATCGGACACGGGAGCGCCGGTGGAGCCGTGGGATCCGGGAGAGATCTGCGCGTCCTGGCCTTTACCGAGTTCGCTCAGAATGAGCTCATCAATATTCAACATTCACCCGCTCTGGCTATCGTCCCCAGCGACGGGCAGAATATAGTTGCAGAGGTCGCACACTTCACACAGAGAGAGAGAGAGCGAGCGAGAGAGAGCGAGCGAGAGAGAGAGAGCGAGAGACAGAGTGACAGAGAGACAGAGGATTAGAGAGAGCAGATTCAGACAAAACGCGAGTAAAGAGAAGCAAACAGGGAAAAAACCCTTCGGAGGCTTGTGCGTGCCTGTGTGTTCGGTGTGTATGTGTGTGTATTTGTGTGTGTGGGGGGGGGGGGGGGAGTTTATTACAACTTGAAAGCGAAAGACATCAAATATGCGGAGGAAACATAAGCGTGAGATATAGGTGTGTGTGTGTGGTTGTTTACACAACCACACACACACACCTACACAGACTGGGGAAACTCAACGCGTACAACGTGACACCGGTGTGGACGTGCCTCAAGAGAGAAGAAGACGAAGAAGAAGAAGAAGAAGATGGAGGAACCTGCCCCCGAAGCACTTTCGCCGTGCATGCGTATAGGGCGCCGATGAATATTCAAGGTGCAACAAGGGCCAAGGAGAACAGGAGGTACTTTAACGCTAATACACACACGCACGCACACACACACACACTCCCAATTATTCAGAGGTGTTCACTCAAGGCACAAGATGTCAAATGTAAATTAAATAGAGATAAAGCACGACAAGCTCGTAAACAAACGGACCCCAGTCAAGGTCGAGTCGACGCCCGGCTGCCAAGACCGGGGCGCGTCAGGTGCCAGGATGTGAGCGATAACGAGCGCTCCCTTTCTTCTTCTCTAATTTTTCTCTCGCTCCCGGGCCGTCCAGCACACTCATCACTTCTGTCTGTCCTCTGGGGTCCCTTGTGTCTTCCATGTCCCCTCCCCTCGCTTTTTGTTTACTTTTTTCCCCCTGCATGTGTGTGTATGTGTGTGTGTGTGTTTGTGTGTTTTGTGGAGTCAATCATCAGCAACCTCCCACTGAGATGACAAACAGTCCCACTCGTCTCTCTCTCTCAGCTCCCCGGTGGATAAACAGAGCTTCGCCGGTGAACCGCGGGAGGGAGACGTGGAATTATAGCCGGGATTTGACAAGCACGACTCTGACCCCTGACCTATTGGGTAAGAGTGAGGTTGAGATAAGCTCCCTCACCCCCTTCACATTTATTATTGATCTCCTCGGAAGGAGCCTCTGCTCGAATTATGTGGCTTTGTAATGAAGAAGTTAAAACGTCTCTGCCTAGATTATTTATTGGGAAAACTTCTGACAGACAGCTCTCTCTCTCTCTCTCTCTCTCTCTCTCTCTCTCTCTCTCTCTCCCTCCCTCCCTCCCTCCCTCCTCTCTCGCTGGCTCATTCGCTTTCATCAGACAATTCTTTCCGTCTCCCCTGACTAACATCTCCTCTCCTCCTCCTCTCCTGGCCTTCACCTCCTCTCTTCACCTCCTCTCCATCCCCAGTGGAATCATTCTCCGACGCTGAAGTTCCCTTCCTCAATTTTCACCATTATTTTTGGTTAAACGTCTCCGTCCCGCTGCTCGCCCGTTTGTCAATATCTAATGTGGCCGCTCGTTGTTTACGAGAGCGCCAGAGGAGCAAAGAGGAGCTTATCCAAACACATCGCTCTGTCAACCTGCAACGTTCCCCCTCAGTGGTTCTGTTTGGATTCTTCCCACATCAAAACTAAATCTCTCCAGACAAACCAAACGGCCCCACATCCATCTGTGTATTCTTCCTTGGATAGCCTTCAGGGCTGAGGAGGTGAATTCTGGGTAATTTTACAACTGAGGCTTCATATACCTTAAAAAGTGGCCTCGGATTTGGCGTTGGAAACTAACGCAAGAAACTCACTCAGCTCACCTGAACGATCTCGTAACTTTCTTATCTGTTCACGCCGCGTCCAGCAGCGGCGGCACTCTGTCACTGTCACGACGACGGCCGCATACGAAACGAGCCGGCGTCGTTACTGTAGCCTTCCACGACAGCGAGACACAAAAGCCGAGTGACAGACCGAGAGACTGATGGAGCCGGAGAGGGAGGGAGAGAGAGTAAAGGACAAAGAGGTGTTATGGAGGAGGAGTGGAGAGGAATACCTGATGGTTTGTTCAGTCTGATTTATGTGCGGCGACGACGACGACAACGACTCCGCCACATGACCGCGGAGCAGAGCTTAGAGCGCAGACCTGAGGATGGTTGATTACAAAGTGCGATCATTACAAAGGTCAGGTGTGATTATGACACACAGGTGGGCGCTCACATGTACATGCAGGAGCTCGCAAAGTTTAGCAGTGAAAAGCAGGGATGTGATTGGACAGAAGAAACAACAGGAGGATTGTTTGTCTGCGACGTCACACACTCTTACGGCTCAGGTAAGTTGATCATTGTGACCTTTCAAAGTGTACGTACATGCAAAGGCCTTGAGACCATGACTGACAAACCTTCCCTCCTGTGTGTGTGTGTGTGTGTGTGAGATTATTTCTGAGAATACTGCAACACAGGAGCAATTCCAGTCTTTGATTAGTCTGCCTGACCACGAACACAGACACACACATTCTCCTTCGTCACTTTCCCTCTCTCTGTGTGAAATGCCATAAACAAATAAGTCTAAACATATTGTCCGCGGTGACATAAAGGCCAGATTGGTGACAAACGCGCACGCGGCCACGGCGTGGACTCTCTGGCCGTGACAGTGGTGACATTTGGACGGCCCCCTCCGTTATGACTGATCATTCAAAATGAAGCCACAAAATCCATTTCTGACCTCTCCTCCCTCCTCGTCCCCCTCCTCTCTACCTAAATGTCAGCTTTTCAACCGCTCTCATTAACACCTCGCCTTTTTGGTGGCCTTGTGTGTGTGTGTGTGTGTGTGTGTGTGTGTGTGTGTGTGTGTGTGTGTGTGTGTGTACGGATGCTCCAGACAGGCAAACGCATGATGTGTTTGAATGGTAAGTGGCTTCTTGCTTTCCTCTCCCTCTCTTCTCCCTCCCTCTCTCCCTCCCATTTTAGAGTCTCTTTGAGTGATTTGCTCTTGGCTCCATCCCTTCGTTCCCTGTCTGTCTCTGTGTGTGTCTGTGTGTGTGTGTGAGGGCAGCAGCTGTGAATCATGAGCGTGGCCTTTCCACTGACACGACCCGCTCTGACCCAGACTGGACACCACTGGGCTGAGCAGCGTCCATCATTAGAACGGTCGCCTTGCTCACCCCGCCCGCTGCCATGACGCATTTGCATGTGTGTGTGTGTGTGGTACCAATATGGCATTTCTAACAGGTACAGACACGACGCATGCAGACACGCAGAGAACACAGATGCTTCAGATCCAAACTGAGGATGTCTTGATGTATCGTCATGACGACAGGGCCATATGCAGCTGTTTGACCTTTGACCCTACAGAAATGTGCCGAGTCAGCATCGACACACTAAACTCTTTGGCACACCGTACATTTAAGAGTTCTTGCAGGGTCGTGTGTCTTTTGTTTGTAGAATTTTGCTTGTAGGGTCAAAACAGCTTTCAACAACACAACATGGAGTTTGTGTCACTATAGATTTGTCAGTGTATCTTTAATTTAATAAATCATCGTGCCGTCATTCTGAGAGCATTAGCTTGTGGGATGTGACCTAATGAGCTGCTGTTGTATTTTTAGGTGGCAGGTTGCTGGCCGGCAGCAGAGCGAGCCGTGACCCGGGGAAGCGACAGGATTCACGCTCACAGTTTATATAAACGCTAAATCCAGAGGAGTGACGTATACTTCTAATGGAGGAACACTTGCTGACGCTGAAGCTGAGCTCTAATAATGGTGTGGCGGCCTCACAGCAGCTTACACAACACTGACGTTATCACTTTTATTCCTGACATTATTATTTTTCATCATAAACTCTTTAGTTGCTGATGGCGAAGGTCAGCACTTTCAAAATAAAATACCCCATGACTAATTATGCACTTTTGTAGTTTTTGGAAACCTTGTTTTATTTTTTCGCTGATGAGTCGCCGGGGTCCTGCGTGGAAAATTGATTTGAAATTCTCCAAAGGTTCGCCCTGATAAACTCCAGGGAAATCAAGGAAACCGTGTGGATCGTCCAAAAAATGTCAAAAAGAGTGCGATTCCTCTTTCTCTCTATGTTTGGAGGCCAGATATGGCTTTGACATTGTTCCAATCAAACTTTGGAGATGTTTCTTTCTGTTCGTTAACACTGAGGCGTGTGAAAAAAGGCTTCTCTGTCTTCTTCTGACTCATCAATAGTGTTTTAGCCTAGTTCATATTGAGGACAGAGAGCAGGAAGGGATTGCGCAGAGGAAGAGAGAGAGAGAGAAGGGGGGAGAAAGAGAGACAGAGAGAGATGTCTTGATCCACAGTGGAGGAGAGAGGAAAGGTTGGTGAGATGGGAGATTCATTCCTGAGATCAAAGCAGTGTTTTTTCTTCCAAAAGCTTGTTGCTCGGTTACATCTCTTTCCCGAAATCAGACGGACAGATTGCTCGTGTGTGTGTGAGCGTGTCTAAACGGATGCAAAACGCGTGTAGATTTGTGCGTACAGCCGCGAGCGTGTCTGCGTGTGCGGTTAATACGCCGCCTGCCTTTGATCACGGGCGACGCCGCTAATCAGACGCCTTTGTCGGAGCGGCAAAAGTGACGGCGAAGGAGAGAGGAGAGATGGGAGAAACCTAAATGTCTGGTTGGTATCAGTTTCTGCACTCGCAAAAACTCTGAGTTTGACAGCCTGGTTGTCATGGAAATCACAGCGGGTGAGAGTTTGTGTCAGTGTGTGTGTGTGTGTGTGTGTCTGGAGTAGCCTTTGGGACACAGTTAGAAGGCAGTTATGCTGATTAGTAGAGGGACCGGGGGGGATGGAGGAAGAGGAAGAGGAAGAACTACAAACTTCTCTCTTTTCGCACGGGCCACTCTGATTCTGTCTCTGTTCTCTATTCCCTTGCTCCCATGTCTCTGCGGTGCTGGACTGAGTTTAGGTCAGACAGGAAACATTCCTGGTGTCTCTGGCGTGGCCTCGGGTTCCTCAACATGCCGCCATTAGAGCCAGCTCGGCGTGCGACCGTGCCAGCACCGCCGACGGCCATTATCGTGCCAGAGCTCCTGTGGAGGGCAACAGGCGGCGGGGACGATGAGGCGTGGCTCCAATTAAATACAAGTGTGTGGCTTCTTAGAGCGACAACAAATTTGAACCAAACCGAGCTAAAACGAGATATTTGGCAAAGAAAAATGTGCCAAAAGTGCTCGCACATTTAAAGGCCATTTGGCTGCCGGAGGGAAGAGACGAGAGAAAGTATCGCTTCAAATTAGTGGCGCCCCTACAGCAGGACTACAAGATTAACTAACTGATCCCTTGGATTCACGCTCCCTTAAGTGTGGACGCGTGTGGCCACATGTGTGTGTTTTGTCACGGGCTGCCAAACGCCGGGGGAGCAAGCCCAATTAGTTGAGGAGTCCGCGCCCACACACACACACCTGTCTACCTGCTGACAGTAGCCCAGGGCACACGTTTACACATTAATTAAGCAGCTGGAGTCATCTAGTCAGCCAGGAGACTTAATGACAAGCCACTTCAAGTAAGGCTGCAACTGTGATGAAGAAACATCCAACATACATAACACACTACAGCAAACATACACACAAGTAATCTGACAAATCAAAAGGAGCTGCGGCCTTTTGGCACTCATGCTGCACACCCACACCCTTAAAAGACAACTACTTCCTGGTTGTGCTTTGTGGGGGGCGGGGCTATGTGGGAATTTGCTAAGGTCAACAAAGAAATGTTGAGGGGGGAAGTCAATGAATCACAATCTTTAAACGCCCGCACGGTCCTGATGAAAGCTCAAATCAGCAAAAGCAAGCACCAAAAAATGAGTACGAATAGTCTAAGAACGTTTTGTGGGCCTTAATGTGTTTAATGTTGTGATTACTGAGGAGTGACCGCCTGTTGTTGTGGTCCGACTCGTTGTTCGGCTTCACTGTGCCGTTTCTCCGCCATTAATTGTTAACGCTACTTGGTTTTCAAGAGGAAATACATTACATTTACACAAACTTACATCAATATTAAATAAGATTCATGAAGTTATCTTCCAGCTGTAAT
>NW_027466855.1:35000-37500 GCF_046128005.1 Genypterus blacodes
TTCAGCATTCATGTTACCATAGTTACGGGATAGCTATGTAGAATGGGGAGCGATGGTCCAGACAGAGTCAGATCAGGCCGATAGCAGATCAAGCGTATCTGCTATCTTGGGCCTCGGGGGAGTTGGACCTCGACGGGTGTGTTTTACAGCCCGAGTGGTAACGCGGTCGGCCGCCCCTACACTGCCAGAGTTGGCGGTTTATAGCCTGGATACGGGTGAAGTAGGAGGAGGAGGAGAAGGAGGAGGGGAGGGGGTCACGTTCTGTCAGGACAGAATCTATAGTTAGCTGCGACACGTTCAGACGCCTCTCCGTACCTGCAGTGTGCATTTTCCCTGTCGTCGTCTTCGTCGTCTCAGCAGCCACTCGTGCTGCCTTGATTAATGACTACAGAGCGGCCAAACGGAGCCTACAGGGCAGCTCTATATCTATTCTCTCCCTACCCCTCCTCCTCCTCCTCCTCTGCTTCTTTTATCCTTTTTTTTTATCCATCTCAAAGGACGCAATCACTTCATCTAGCAGCGGTAGGGAAGTGAATCTTCTGAACATCGTGTGTGTGTGTGTGTGTGTGTGCCAGCTTTCTGTACACTCTTTTGAACACAAAGGGTTAAATGTCATCAACCTGCATCACATGGGGTGTGTGTGTGTGTGTGTGTGTGTGTGTGTGTGTGTGTGTGTGTGTGCGCGCCAGCTTTTTGTACACTCTTTTGAACACAAAGGGTTAAATGTCATCAACCTGCATCACATGGGGTCCTAAAGTCCCAAGTGGACCTCTGCCCCTTTACATTAATTGTGTTTACGTACATGTAATCCCATGTATACACACACACACACACACACACACACACACACACACACACACACACACACACACACACACACACACACACACACACACACACACACACACACACACACACACACACACACACACACACACACACACACACACACACACACAGTGACAGTGAGGGTGAGTCAGTGACTTTAGCTTAATGAGATACAGCTCGGCGTACACACGGACACACTGCAGGGCTCATTTGAAGCAGCAGAGCACAGATTTACATTAATGTAACCTTGGACCGGTCCCATCGAGGCCAGGAAGAGCTTAGTCCAGCAGAACCACTCTATACAACACACACACACCAACACACACACACCTATACTATCTCTGTGCATCTCCAGGTGAATCCCTGTAAACAGACGAGTGAAGCGGCTGCATCACTTCCATAAATGGATCACTCAATAATGCTGCTGCAGCCGTGTTTATTTTTAGAACTATTTTAGGGGAAAGTGCCAGACGAGAGCCGTTTGTCCTAATCTGGGCACTTTAGAGAGAAAAAGTGGAGCAAACAATCTGGACGTCAATTCCGGTCGAATGAGTCCGACGACAGGCTGAGATCATTTTGCTTTAAACTTATGTAACAGTACTTTCATCATCAAGACTCATCCCTGGTGGAGGTATGAGGTAGAGGAAGGGCTCAGGCTGTGTCTTACCTGCTGGCTGTCTCTCAGTGACAGGATGAAGGCGTGTCCCAGGGTGTCCAGATGGGCCTGCGACTGCTGCAGGTGCGCCAGAGCCTCGTCGAAAGTCATCGCCGCCGGGTTCGACCCGTCCTGCTCCTCGGTTTCATCCACGCCTCTCTTCCTACTCTTCTCCCCCAGCTGACGCAGGGCTTTGTTGGCACGCTTGATCACCTCTGACCTGGCCTGGACGCTCAGCTGGAGAGAGGAGAGGAGAGAAGGGAACAGAGGACAAACACAGGGACGAGAGGGAGCGAGAGGTGGACGGGTTGAGCACATTAATATTCAACTGGACTTTGTTGAAGGGAGCCAGGTCTGCCCCGATCTATCTGCTTCATAATACTATCGGGGAAAGGAGTAGTTGTGTGTGTGATGTTTGTGTGTGTGTGTGTATGTGTGTGTGTGTGTGTGTGTGTGTGTGTGTGTGTGTGTGTGTGTGTGTGTGTGTGTGTGTGTGTGTGTGTGTGTGTGTGTGTGTGTGTGTGTGTGTGTAAGTGAGTGAAAGAAATCATAGCTGCCAGCCTGCCGTAATTGATTCTATTCACTGAGAGCAGCTTAACCATTCATGGGGAGAAGAGAGGCTGGAGGTTTAAACTCTTGCATGGAAGCACACAAGCACTAACAAGACACACACACACACACACACACACACACACACACACACAAAGTAGCCACTTCATTCTTCAGGCTATCTCGAGCACACACAGACATATGCTGCTCATGCTTGTGCATTATGCATACACAGTATCTGAGGTCAGGCGGTGTTGGACGAGCAGTTTTCTCTCTAAACCTCCACAAAGTCCTTCAAGGGCGTCGTCATGGCTGCTCGTGCACATGTCTGCATATTCTCCAACGTTTGAGGTGCGAGCGGCGTTAAGTTTGGGTCCTGTCCTTCACAAAGCAGGCAAAAGTCAAGAGAGCTAGTTTGGAGAGACGGAGCAGGGAGAGGAAGCTTCCACTGACAGGGCCAGGGTGAGA
>NW_027466855.1:42500-97500 GCF_046128005.1 Genypterus blacodes
GGAAAAACTGGGGAATGGAAAAGAAAACGGTGAGGCTAAATATTTCCAAGTGAAACTATCTGACAATGTCACATTTAAAGTAATCATCCAGCATATTTTCATACAAATAAGTCCACACAACCATAGTCCGGGCTATCACAAAGTCTCTAAAGGTTTTACATTTGTTCTTGTAAAAAAAGAGGCAGGAGCTTCAAGGTGAAGATTCATCGACACAGCAGGTCTGGCATCCGGATGAGAAATACAACTGCAGCATATAGAATCGTCAAGTAGTAGTAAGGTGAGTGTGTTGTGAAACGGAACGGAAAGGGAACGCCAGAGAGAGAGAGAGGGAGAGAGAGAGAGAAAGAGAGAGAGGAAAAATAGAGGGCCGTAAAGAAGGCAGTAATGGAGGATGTGATGGGATCAGAGAGCCGGTCTGTTTGAGGAAGACTATTCAGCGGTTTAAATTGTGCACAATTAATGAACGCCATTGCTTTCTGACAACGTGTGTCACCGGCGAACTGGGAGTCAACAACAGCGGGTGGTCGGCAGAATGAGAGGACCGAGAGAAAAGAACAGAGGAAAAGCACCGGGGAGAAGAGGAGGGGAAGAGAACAAGGCTACAAAGTAGAATGTTAAAGATATACTTAAGAACAAAAGGCAAAGTAAAGCTGGTGGCTGAGGCGGGGGTGGGGGATCACAGGGACCAGAGCTGTCTGTGGAGTGTGTGAGCGTGGATTCGAGTGTGACAACAGAGAGGACAATGTCTGCTCTGGGCTCGGAGGCCGGTTGCTGGATGACGCAGCACAGACGTCTGTGGTGTCGTGAAAGTGGCTGACAATAAGACAGATTATCAAAAGGAGAGCAATCATCCTCAGAACTGGGACCTTTCCTTCTCTCGCAAAACAAAAGGCCCCAGAGTTGAATCCTGATGTTTGGACTTACATTATAACCTTGTTTCGTTCTTGAGCGCCTGAAAGCACCAGTTCTCAAACTAAAAACGTGCCCAGGCATCGAACCCCGACGTTCACTCCTCCTTCTCTTCCCATTGACAGCAGGTGTTTACATCTCCAGTTTCTTTTTTAGCAGCATTTTCCAGTACAAAACACAGATTCCTGTTCAATCTCTGCTCATGCGGCTGTAATATCACCGCTTTCTCATTAAACATTCAACGACCAAAGCAGGGAGCCAATTTAATCCCTTTGAATATTCCTCAATATCTTTGCTGCTCTCTCTCTCTCTCCTCTGTCTCTTTCATCCCTCTCTCTTTCTTTCCCCATTCTGGCGGGGGTGTTGTCATGTCGACCAATTCCAAACAGGTTCAGTAAATTACACAAGGCCATTTTCTCAACCAAAAAAAAAAAAAAAACACTGAAAGGCATACGGCTTTTTCACTGTGATGCAATTTGCTTCTACCTGCTGAAACACACACACGCTCACACACACTCGCTCACGGATAAGACGCAAAGCCCAAATCTTCACACACCATCTGCAGAGATACGTGATCCGACATACAGACGAGACCCATGTTGAGCTCGCAGCCGCTGCACTTCCCCCGCGCCACAAGGAGAGTGACGAGCAGACGCCATGGAAACCGCTAAACAGATTACGACGGTGAAATTCCGATATTTTTGAGGCCTTGTCAGTATTCATATGCCCTGTGCTGTGATGCACCCACACAGGCGATTTCACTTACTTGTGCGTGTCAGACCTCTTAACGGTCCTGTGTGTAGGTGTGTGTGTTTGTCTGACAGTTGGAACCCTTTTTGATTCCATTATATATGCATGGAGTTTGGCGACCTTTGACAGAATTACACAAAATACCTGTGTGGGTGTGCAGGGGGCTGTGAAAAACAGAGATACACATATTCTAACACATATTCTAACTAGCGGTAAAGCCTTGGTTGTTCAGACTGTACTCTTTGAAGTTCTCAACATAAGAAGCCGGGATTTGCGATAAAAAATTCACAGCAGGGACAAAACGCCACCCGGGTATAAAGAGGAAGCCCTGAGCAAACACATCAGGGCATGGAACGGATAATACAGAGCAGTCAAACCGACGTAAAGATACCATCGAGAGTATATTTGATTAGACAGGAAGCGGAGCAGCAGGAGGTCGGCGCGGCGGAGTGAAGACGCACATGGATAGTCAACAGCAGCGTGTGGCAGATAGGAGCAGAGGGGGTAAAGAGGAGCAGCTGACGGCATAAACGGACGGCCTTGTTAGAAGCCTTCAGCATGATCGAGTGAGGAAGCTATCTATATGTACGTTCAGCCGGACGCAAGCATGCTAACGATCAATATATCACAACAGAATGGTCGGGTTGCTCGCTCGCTCAGACCTTGCAGAGCCTTTGTGGACCGGCATCAGTAACCAACAACTGCAACTGAATACCAGGAGCTTTGTGTACAAATTCTCCTCAAATGCTTCTTATTTTAGAACTCATCAGAATGCTAAGCACTACACAAATGAACATCCAGCCAGGCAACAGCACTAACTTAATTAGAGGGAAACGTTCAACACAGCTAAATGTAGTTGGACTAAAACAGCGTGTTGCAATCAACAGCGAGTGCTTTCACCGAGCTGACGGGAGGCAGCATGTCACCAGATTCATGCAAATGCCAAAACAGAGAACCTAACTTACTGAAATGAGCTAATATTGAAAAGGAAGCTGAACAAATGACTTTTAATACTCTTTGACTTTTTGCCAATCTGAGCTGTAGGTGCTTAACGTGCAAGAGTGACGGTGGAGAGCGACGCTTAAAGAATTGAAGAGGGCGGCAGGTGAAACAGCAGGGGGGGAGGGAGGAGGAGGAGGAGGGAGCGCTGCGGCTTAACTTCCTGACATTCTTCACATAAAGCGTGATCCCGGGCAGATGAGACTGGAAGGTGTGCGGTGTGGAGTGAGAGAGAGGAGCGGGCGAACGAGGTCTAGGTGTTATGCGGTGCCGCTGTGTTCAATGTGAAACCTTACTTAGCCAATATTTGCCCGAAACCCAACTGGGCGACTGCACACCTGACGGGACACAATGTGCTGACGCCAACGAACTCGACTCAGGGGCGCCAAAACAAACAAAAGGCTGTAAAACCTTTCAACTGTTTCTTGCTACAGATATGATGTACTTAGCACATTTCATAGCTTTGACAGAGAGGAATAGTGGATGCGTCTTGGAAGCACGTCAACGCATTTCTATATTTGGAGGAGACACTTAAACCGTTTAAGAGCCGCCATTAAAATGTCAATAAACAGAGTGAAATTCATGTCTCTGAAGCATCTCTGAGCACGTCTACAAAGACCAACACACACACACACACACACACACACGAGGCGAGGTAGAAGAGCTGATGCTGGCGGTGTTTAGTGGTGTATCGATTCCTCTAAAAGCGTTTATTCTGTGTTAATAGGAACTGTCTGTGGGACGGTCCGGGAGCGTGATCCATCTGCTCTCCCTCCTATACGCTCCTTATTCTCCCTCTTCCCTCCGTGCCAACGCCGTTTCTCTACTCAACGACCTCCGCTCTCTTGTTTCTTTCCGCAATTAACGACGGATCTTTGGCCGTTGTGTACTTGGGCATCAGCGTTACCATTTAACGGTGACACCTTGTTTTCTTTGTCTGCTTATCGTTCAGGCAACCTACACAGACTGACTGAAAGGCACTAGAACTTTGGTCAAAAGCAAGAGGAAAACGGCAGACTTCCCTCTATTACAGCATCCAACGTTTCTACCACTTCTACACATTTAATTCAGTTTATTGGTCTTCTTGAGCGCCATTCAGAGTGTGAAACCAACTATATATGATGATTTATTGATAAGCAAGCAAGCAAGAAGGTCTGGAGATTTTAATCTTGGACGTAATATTCCTCTGTGAGTGTGTGTGTGTGTGTGTGTTCCCCTAGGGTGCTTGGTTTTCTCAGACAGCCCACACACACGCGTCCCGTTATTGTGAATACTCCCGCTACCGCCCTGGACGATGGCGCCAGCCGCAGTGCTGACGATGACGATGGGCAGCATCTGTTCCACCGTCCTCCAACCAACTTCCTGCATTCCTGTATGCATTCTTTCCCCACAGGGATCAACAAAGCTAAAACATAAACTAGCTTCCAACCTGCACCTCCTCTGACTTACAGGTGCAGCTCCATGATTGTGTCTCCTACTGAACCAGACTGAGAGACAATGGAAAGGCTCAGGAAACCTCAGCAGGTGATTTGAGTTAATGAGCTGATTAGAGTGAGACACTGTGAGGATACTAGATGGAACTTTATCACTATATTAACATTTCTGAGAGACTGAGTTTGGGGTTTTCATGAGCTGTAAGACAGAATCATCAACATTAAAACAAATCAAGGCTTGAAATATTTCACTTTGTGTGTAAAGAATCTATAATATATGAGAGTTTGAGAATTGAATTACTGAAATAAATGAACTTTTCCATGATATTCTAATTCATTGAGCTGCACCTGTATATCACTCCCTGAGCCCTTCCATCCAATCAGCGCTCGTACATCACAGGCACTTCCACTCTGGTTCCAAAGTTCCTCAGCATTCATAGAGAATCACAGTCAAAGCGCCTGTGGGAGAATCTGAGGGAAGTATTGGTTGTAATTTATTGTTAAGTGGGGGCCATAAAGCATTTCCTTATATCAGAATGCAATGCCTTAGTGACACGGGGATATTTATCACTGATACACACACATGCACGCGCACACACACACACCATAACTCTGCTGAAAAGGCATTCTATTAAAACAAGGAAAGGTGCAGAGCTAGTAAGATCCCCAGCTATGAAGTCAGAGAGCAAATAAATTATGGAAATAGAGTCTGACATACTCACATCCACTCTATACACACACACACACACACACACACACACACACACACACACGCCCACGTATGCTTTTTATGCATTTCAGCTTTGTCATAACTCACAGAAGCAGTCGTGCTACTTACACTTTTTCCATCACACCTTTCAGAATGTTTTGAAAAATGGAGGGGATGCGTATGTGCACCCTCTCTCACACACACACACACACACACACACACACCTAAACAAAAACCTCATACATAAGACCAGTGATACAAACTGGGGATATATTTCTTCATCAAAACGTGATGGCAGGTATCAAATCTTTTGGAGAGCATTTCAGATGCAGACTGACAGAACACATATTTCAAACTGACAACTGTGAATAATAATCGCACAAATACATAAATCAGGTTTTTAGGGAAGTGGTCTGTCATGTTAATAGA
Organism: Genypterus blacodes; assembly: GCF_046128005.1. NCBI lineage: Eukaryota > Metazoa > Chordata > Actinopteri > Ophidiiformes > Ophidiidae > Genypterus > Genypterus blacodes. The sequence continues at coordinate 47,730 of NW_027466855.1, forward strand.
GTTCTGAAGACGGCGTCAGACTTCCTGGGGAAAAGGGATTTTGACTGGTGTTCGCTCAAACTCGTCTGATGGCGCATTTTCGCCTTTCGACCTTTCCAAGCTCGGTGTTTGTGACATTTTCAACAAATTTTCATTCAGTGTTAGGAATTACACAACCTTATAAGTATTGTAGAGGGACCATTGCACACATTTTAGGTTATAACGATGTGGAGATGCAGAGTGTGTGTGTGTGTGTCTGTGTGCCAAGTACCCGCTGTCTGTGAAGAGGAACTCGAGGTGAGTCATGTAGACCTCCCACAGAGGAACGCTGTAGCGCTTTGCCAGAGAGAGAGCGATTCTGTACACTCCAGCATCCAGTGTCCTAAACACACCCGCAGAAAAAAGGATTTAGTATTCATCACACTGACGCAGGAAAACACAGAAATAAAAACAGGAAAATAAAACCACGGCCCACTAACTGCAGCGTAAACATGCTGTAGCTTTATTTAGGCAGGGCTTCTTCCAGAGCGCTGAACTCCAAACTAAACGAAAATCATCAACACGGTTATGCAAGCGTGGCGCGTATCCACGGTGATGACTCAGTGAGTGTTAGCACTTTATCCCCAACTGTGTGCACTTGGCCAAGTTTTGACTGAGAGCACAGCAACTTGGCAACGGGACTGGAGAGACAGATTCATATCAGCACTGTGCCTTTAACTGTTTGCTCATTTGTGCTCCTGCTTTTTTGGCGAGGCTGCATGAGAACGATAAAGAAGAACATACAAATGACTAATTTCACTGACATTACCATTTCATTTTCACCCGATATGTACTTATCCTAATTAGCATTTTCACTTTAGAATTTACATAGAAGATTGCGGTGTAGAATGAAGTAAACACATATTTGTTGTTGTAATTTGTCATTAGTGATGCATTGATAGCCATTCTCATGTCTTATACTGACTCTGTGAGGCCCAGGATGGTCTCCTTCTTGTAGTCGGAGTCGGAGCTGAAGCGCTGGACGTCCACGCCGCGGCCCAGCCCCTGGAGCACCTGAGCCTGGGTGAAATCGGTCAGGCGCTCGTTGTAGACGTGGAGCTGGGCGATCAGCTTCTGCACCTCCTCTGGCCACTCAGAGTGTGCAGACACGTGCTTAGAGACCGACCGGATCAGCTCCTTGGGGTCAGCCTGTAAAAAAGAAACACAGATACAATATTTTATATTAGTGTCTACTAAAGTTTGTGTTTATAACCCAATCCAGGTAAAACTGTGTGAAAGGGACATTGTATCATTTATGAGTCATGAAAAGGATCTGGTGAAGGTTCCTCTGAACCGAGGCAAATAAAAGAGGAAAGCATTCAGAGAACTCAAACCTTCGACAAGGAAGCATATATATCACTGTGACACACACACATATTCTGAACTAACTTGGAGTGCCGCACCTGAAGTTCAATCAGGCATTTTCAAAACCTGCTCCCCCAACAAGCCAAGCTAATGTGTGAATGTAGCAGGAAGCATTATAGCTGCTGTGATTCCGGCCCATGGGGAATAAGACAGCGGGTACACATTTAGGATTGAGTGTGCATCAGGCAGGCAGGCAGGCAGGCAGGCAGGAAGAAGAAGAAGAAGAAGAAGGTGGATGTTGCAGCTCTCACACCACCCACGGTCTAATTAAACGAGCTCCTGAACTTGGTTTTTGGCATCTTTTACTCTGACTGTCACCCAGCAGGATAACATGGGTTGTTTGTTGATCCTATTTGCATAAGATAATTATGCTTGCCTGGAATGGCTGCTGTGGGTTTCAACCATAGCGTGTGTGTGTATGTGTGTGTCTGTTTTCCTGCTGCGCGTGTCTTCAGATGTGGCCTTGGTGCCAAAAATGCAGCTACAAGAGCAGGACAAGAGGGGAAACTGTGTGCAGAGTGGGAGAGGAGAGGAAGAGTAATAACAAGGACTCTCTCTCTCCCCATCACGTCTCTCTCTCTCTGTCTGTCTCTCATAATCTAAAGTACTTGGGGCGAACAGGATTCTATTCTTGATGCGTCCCAGTAACCTTCCTCAAAACACAGACCTTCCTCCCATCATTGATGCGTTCTTCTCCCCTCTTGCTTCGCCTCAGGTCTCCTTTCTTTTTAGAGAAATCCTCCTGACGAACCCGAATGTCGCGAAATCACTCAAAAGACGTACGTCCCGCCTAATGACTCGCTCACGTCCATTTCAGACCGTCTGGAGATGACAAAAAAAGAGGCTAACTTCTCATCTTTCATTAGTGTATGAATAGAAACTATGTTTGAAGTGTTGTGTGTGATGTTCCACAGCTCAGAGGAAGCCTCTCCATCTCCCCCCTCAGCTATTCCACAGCAGCCAACGGGCTCTTTCCTCTCTGCTCCCATCCTTCCTGCGAACGGCGTCTAACAAAAGCCTCCATCTCCACCAGAGCCTGGAGCCAATCAAAACTCTCCTTTTTACACCGCTGCTTCTTCTTCTTCTTCTCCTTTCTTGTTAAAGCAAATTTGTTGATTAATTCAAACTAAATCTGCACAAATCTGCTCTGCCTCCTAGATTTGAACACACTCACCAACTTTTGTGTGTGTGAAGAGTCATGTAGAGGTCACAGGGGGGGGATGGGAGGGGGGGGGGGGGTGTACATTCCCCTCTCCAGAGAGCGTGCTGGTAATGATCTAATGAGTTGTAATTGATGCCATGCCGAAGGCTTTGCCATACAGTCGGTGGCCTCATTAGCACTAATTCTGCAAATGGTGTATATGTGCACATAATTAGAAGGAATCCAAGAGGGGGGGGGGGGGAGGGGAAGGGACCCAACACCACTTGTGAAAGGATTATCACCCCATAAACAAGCTTGGCTGCACCGCAGGTCACGCCACGCCATGAGAGGGGGGAGCGATCACGAGTGAGGCGCATCGTCTGACAATAGGACGGGACGAGGCGTGAAAGCAGATGTAGCCCGGTGCTAACTAGTTAACCCGCTGCATCTAATCAACAGCTCAGAGGCCTCTTAGCACCGACCGCTCCCCACACAGCTACGCCTGATCTTCCTCCATTCTGCCCTCCGTTTCTGCAGCGACTCCACTCTTAGCAGCGCTCCCACGGGTGACGTGAATGCCGCTAATGATTGCTGTACATGGGTTCAATTTAAGTGTACAATTTGTGCAAACAGACAGGAAGGACGCCGCATCCGCGCAGCTTCATTATGATATGGAATCCATTCAGCGTGTGACTCGTTATCTCTGTGATTGCGACACGTTTCTGCTTCTGCACACAGCAGAACATTCCACTCCAGTCCAGGGAAATCTACTGAGCCATGTTAAAAATATCACTACCAAATGGACAAAATGTACTGAACACATGAGAAGCTTCACAGAGGGAAAGAGGGAACGGGTCTCCATGTAAATAAAATGCTACTCAGAAACAGGTTGACGTTGTTGCTACCTTGCTGATGGAATCATTTTCTCCCTTCAAAAAACAAATGTATAAGTTTATAGACCTCATTTAATACCTCATTTCAAATCAGTAGCCAAATCGGGGGTATATGAAGTGAAGGTAAAGTATCTTTAAGAATGGTTTGTGGGCTTTATTATGCAACTAAATGTTATAATGAGAAACAATAATGAGAAGCTCAAGGAGCCGAGCAGTGTTTCTGCTTGATGTACTCTAAAGTGTAAAGCTCCACGTCTTTATAGATGGTGTGGGTTTGTGTGTGTAGAGTGTGTGTGTAGAGTGTGTGTGTGTGTGTGTGTGTGTGTGTGTGTGTGTGTGTGTGTGTGTGTGTGTGTGTTTGTGTGTGTGTATACGTAAGTGTACATTTGGAGCGTGAGCAATCAATACTGTGAGAGAATGGTGACTGCAGGCGAAGATACACGCTTCAGTGAAAAAGCTCAATCTCTTTGCTCAGCAGCTCGCCGCACAGAGGCTGCATGGCTACAATTATGCTCAAGCAAGTGCGCATTCTCTCACACACACACACAGACACACACACACACACACACACACACAGACACACACACACACACACACACACACACACACACACACACACACACACACACACACACACACACACACACACACACACACACACACACACACACACACACACACACACACACACACACACACACACACACACACACACACACACGCGCGCAGGCAAAGTCAAGGCAAAATAGTGACAAGCATAGGTAAACAGGCCTCAACACTTACATAAACACAGGCTATTGTCAAATAAAATGTAAACACCAGCAGCAGAACAATTACGCTAAGCATCGCCTGTGTTTTTTGCAAATGAGCACTTTAGTCAGCATAATGAAAACTTCCAGTTGGAGCGAGCGGGAATCGGCTCATTACGCTTTGGGGAATAATGGAAAGCCAGCCTGCGTATCATTGAGCGCGCTGCGGCGGCGACGACGACGCCAATTGGCCGGGAGAGGAAGAGTTAAAGACCTTGAAAGTCAATAGAACCTGCCGAAACTCTCCAAAAGAAGAAGAAGGTGATCCGAGTGCTGCTGGGTTTAATATGTAAGGGAGATTAAGAAAAAATGTAGAAGAAATAGATCCTAGTTCCTTTCAGTTTGAGGCCATTGATGAAAACAGTTATTAATGTGACACGCAGCACAAACGTCTCCTTTAAAGACGTTCCTGCTGCCGAAGCTCTACAGAATCCAGCCAGGATGCAGAGTCTTGATTCAGTCTGTAAAAACAAACACACACACACACACAGCCTTCGAGACGCCCATTTGCATTCACGACTGACTGACTCTGGGTGGCTCGAGTGTTTCCTGTCTTATTGCTCCGCGTGTGAAATTATGTGACAAGTGACACAGAGCGAGCGACTCCTCTTCATGTGAGGAGAGAGGGGAAAACGCTCAGAGACAGCTTGACGACAAGAATCCACCCCCACGCCCAGTCTCTCACACACACACACACACACACACACACACAGTAATCATTGTCACAAAAACAGATCCATCACAGACACACACATGCCAGACTGCCATCATACACACAAACGACAATGACAAGCATCTTCCTGCCCCGATGTCATTTGTAATGCAGGGCAGGCACGCGCTGATGATGCCCACACACACACACACACACACACACACACACACACGCACACGCACACGCACACGCAGGCCCGTGTCGTACATATCTGGAATGAAACGTCGGGCGCTCGTACAACATGTGCTCTCTGAAGATAAGAGAGGAAGAGCAGGAGAGGAACATGCGAGGACGGAGGCTTGAAAAGAGAGGCGAAGGCACAGATGTGTCACGTAAACGCAACAACATTCATTAAATCCAGCATTATAAAACTTTTTTTTACAGAAGTCGACGGCCGCTCGAGACCCGGGGACACGAAGAAAACAAGCTTTACACTCTGAGAGAACAAAGAGAAAGGGAAAGGAAATGACAGGTGAGCGTGTGAGAGAGTGAGAGAGGGAGAGAGAGGGAGGGAGAGAAAAGGAGGCGATGTTGAAGAAGAAGAGAGGATGTACTGTATATGTTTTAAGCTAATGGACTTGAACTTCACTTCAGGCAGGAGGCTAGGAAGTGATTACCGCTATTAAGATGCGGCAGTAGTGTGCGTGTGTGTGCGCTCGGTGTGTATGTGTGTGTGTGGGCTCGGTGTGTGTGAGTGTGGCACAGAGTTGTTGGGTAGCCGGCCTGACCTTGGACGTCAGCCTGGATACACTTAACCACTTCTGCCTCTCCATTCTCTTCATTTCCTGCATTTCTCCCTCCCACCCTCCACCTGCTGCTGAAGCCCACCAGAGACACAGACGTCCACTCAAGGAAAAGGTCAGAGCCATTTCGTCCCACTTCTTCCGCTGCCAATGCTGCTCTTCCAGCACACGCACAGAGCTGGAGTGTGTGTGAGTGTGTCTGTCTGTATGATCTATTAAGTTCAGTATTAAAAATGCATTTTCATTAAACTATTCAGCCTGTAGAAGCATTTCCTGTGGCAGGATTTGGGGGGTAAAACACACACACACACACACACACACACACACACACACACACACACACACACACACACACACACACACACACACACACACACACACACACACACACACACACACACACACACGCTCACCTGGTAGAGGGTGTGGTTCTTGTCTTTGAAGCACGGCGCCAGGCGAGAGTAAATCTGCAGCGAGTAGTAGTAGGCGGCCAACTGGAGGGACAAGGCCGAGTGGCACTGCTTCTCAAAACACCTGTTGGCATCCAGAACCTGGGAGGAGGAAGGGGGGGAGGGAGGGAAGGAGGGAGGGAGGGAGCGAGAGAAGGAGGGAGGGAGAGGGAGAGGGAGAGGGAGAGAGGGAGATGGGGGGGAGAGAGGGAAGGAGGGAGGGAGGTGACAGTGAAGGATGAATACAGCAAGAACCTGATTTTATTATTTTATTACACTTAAGATTCGTGCCAACACCAGCGTGTGTTTGTGTGCATATTTGTGTGTGTGTGTGTGTGTGTGCGTGTGTGTGTGTGTCCACTGACCTGAGGCAGGGCCAGTAAGTAGGACAGTGCGAGCGTCATGTCCCTGGGAAACGCATCGTTGGCCAACTGCAGCAACACTGGAACGGATGGAGGGATTGAGAGAGAGACAGAAGCAGAGAGAGAGAGAGAGAGACAGAGAAAGAGGGAGACAGAAAGAAGAGGAAGAATAGAAAGTGTCAAACTTAAAGCACTGAGGATTAACAACCCAGCACAGATTTGTTGAATGCGAGGGCTGCGGCTGTCAACACACACACACACACACACACACACACACAGTCTCTCTCTCTGGGCCTGTCAGAATAGGGGGAAGGTAAAAATAGAGGGAGAGGAGGAAAAAGGGGGACACAAGTCAAGAGGTGTCGTTTAAAAAAAATCCCTCCTGAGCTCTGCCATCCTGTGTGTGTGTGTGTGTGTGTGTGTGTGTGTGTGTGTGTGTGTGTGTGTGTGTGTGTGTGTGTGTGTGTGTGTGTGTATTCATTATTCAAAGTGGGAGCACTTGCCTACTTCTAATAAGTGCACCCTGGATGAGTGCAAACCTGGGCTGAGTGCTCCTTTAACGTGGGATTCTCTCTGACCGGCTCCATTCCAAACGAGAAAACGTCATCAATCACCCACACGGACAGACAGAAATCAGAAAATCTCAATAATTCTTCATAAATTTTTAACCACTGGGCGGAGTTCATCCTGTGGTTCCAGTGTCACACTTTCATTGGTAACCACTGGGCTGCACACACACACACACACACACAGCTGGACCTATATGTGCAAATCTACCAATATTTACTCATGGAACATCAAACACAGCGCACACATACTAAATCCTTCCCTCGCTCAGTCCCTACATGGACTCATGTGTGTGTGTGTTTGTGTGTGTGTGTGTGTGTGTGAGAGAGCAGACACCAAGAGCCACTTTGTAGTCTCAGACCAGAGAAGAACAAAAAGCCTCTGTTGGTGATAAGAGCCTGAGACAAAGTGGAACAGACAGAGGAAACTGGAGCGTGGACACTGGGGGAGAGAGAGAGGAAGGAGGTGGGTGAGCGACAGGGGCACGGGCACACACACACACACACACACACACACACACACACACAGTACACTTCTCCATGAGTGTGTGTGTGTGTGTGTGTGTGTGGGTGGGTGGGTGGTTTGAGGCTAGAGTGATGCACCGCTTGGGAGAGCTGTAACAGCTCTTTTGAGCGCACACACACACACACCCATCCTATTGTTGCTTTTTTTAAATATTCAACCTAAACCGACCCTCTCCTCCTGCCCCCCCGGGTTTCAATGAGCAACACCTTCGAATGAGCTGATTACACGCCTCTCTAAAGCTACAGATACCATCAGGACGGGAAGAACCTGAGGGGTAAACACACACACACACACACACACACACACACACACACACACACACACACACACACACACACACGACATAAAAGCCTACAGGGAGAGCGCAAGAAAAACAGATAAAGAGGCTTCACGTACAGGAGTCGATGCATGAGCCGGGGCCAGAGTGTGTGTGTGTGTGTGTGTGTGTGTGTCGACACGTTAACACACATATACACCCATGTCAGCTAAATTGGGAACATTGTTGGTGAGATGGTGTGACAGTGACTTATTAGTGTTTCACCTGTGCAGGCAGGTGAGAAACAAGCGATTATAGACCCGGTCAACATGCTGCAATTGGCAGCCCTCTATGCTCTGTGTGTGTGTGTGTGTGTGTGTGTGAGTGAGTGAGTGAGTGAGTGAGTGAGTGAGTGAGTGAGTGAGTGAGTGAGTGAGTGAGAGAGAGAGAGAGAGAGAGAGAGAGTATGTGTCTGCTCTAACACCAAACACCAAGCTATTCTGCACCTTACTCAGCTCAATTCCAATTGAGTGGCTCTCCACTTGTGTCATCATTAATTACCTCCAGCTTATCTGGGGCAGGTGAAAAATCTATATATTTATTTTCTTAAAGGCCATCTCCCGCTCTGTTTTTGAGGACAGGCGGCGCGGCGGAGCGATATGGGAGTCATTAATCGAAGGTTGTTATCAGCGCCGTGCCGTCCGCGTCCCGTTTTATCTTTGCAGACGCGTCGCCACAGCTCTGCAGGGAAGGTGACTTTAAAGAAGAGAGATATTCCTTTGAAGAGAGAGAGAGAGAGAGAGAGAGAGAGAAGAGGGAGTGTGTCCATCAATGTGTGCGTGTCTGCGTCCAGGTGTCAGCATTCTACGGCCAAAGTGTGTGCCTCGCCTTTCTTCAGTGTCCCCACATTAGTATTCATTGAACACACACACACACACACACACACACACACACACACACACACACACACACACACACACACACACACACACACACACACACACACACACACACACACACACACACACACACACACACACACACACACACACTTTTGGTCCCGCCATTGATTTTGGCGAGCAGCTGCGATCCATCACGCGCCGCGGCCTTGATGTTTTGACTCGCCGTTATCTCCCCGGTATCGCCGGCGTGTGACGCGTCGTTATTTACTGTTGCCGCGGGATACGTGGGTATACATTAATTAATCAATAAGAGTCCGTTGCTCTCTCGTCCGCTACGCACGGCCTGCCCGAGTAGACAGATGAGGAGTGGCGAGGAGGGGCGGGTGGAGCACAGGCGAAAGTTAAGTAGTTCTCAAACACGAGCCGTTTGAAACAAGACGCTGAAAAGCAAACCCTCCATTCATGACAAAGTACTTTTTGGAAATAAGACAGAAATTTGAGCGCCTCAGGTTTGAATCTGATGTTTGCGAATGGCCGCAAACATCAGTGTGTGAGGGTGAAGTGCTGCTTTTGAGTCTCAAGACAAAATGAAAGAAAGGCAATCTGCCAGAGCGCTGTACTTTTCTTTTTTTTTGATTAATTGGATCCGGGTTGTGGCTGCCAGCGCTTTAAGAGGCCGGGACAAGAACACAATCTCACCACGCAATTAGCAGCTCCGGGCGTGTTATGGCGCCGCATTAACGCCAGTCACCTGAGTCGCTCTATCACTTTCAGACTCAGACTCTCAGATACGCTCTCATATGTGTCTGTGTACGGCGTGTTTACCCTCCGTAGCTGGGAACAGCGTCTTCCCTTCCGTCTTGGCCTCGGCCAGCTTGCCGGTCCTCAGCAGCACCTCGGCAAAGTTCTCCTGCGGCACGTCTCGGAAGGACGAATACACGTCCTGACTCTGGAAGGGAAGGGAGGAAGAGGAGATGAAGAAATGCATTACAAGAGTTTGTGCATCAACTGAAGGCAAACGCCGACGTTCCCGGCAGAGCGGAAAATGACACAGGGAGACGCGATTTAAGTGGCAGCGTCCCAGAGTCATGACAGATGAGAGATGGAGCACACGGAGGAAGTGGCGAGCCAGATGAAGCGTTTGAGCGCGGCGGCCTTTTGATAATTCATTCACGGGATCCTTTCACAGCGAGTTATCCTTCAAGCGCGGGAGGGAGGGCGGAACGACGGCGCTCGCGTGTCTCCCCTCTCCCCGCTCTGTCTGTCACGTCTCAATCAGCCTCTCCGTCCCGCTGTTTGGGTAAAAACACAAAAAAACAAACAATCCCCACCGTGGATCTGCCGGTTCAGGGGCGGACGGACGCGAGGAGCCGCTATTGGTGGACGGGTGATGGAAGACGGATGAATGTTGGGAGAGGGCGCAGAGGGAGCGGATCTGGAGAGGCCTATTAAAGCGTCAGGGGAGGAGATGTATCGGCCGTCTCCGCTTCCCCCTCGCGTCCACTCTTTTAGCTATCCACATGATTTGTGCCTGCGAGTGAAACGCCCAGTCACGGCCCGGGGCGGCCATTTCCCCGGCATAAAAGGTCAAACTACTCCCAATCCTTACTTTTCATCTCTTCTGCCTCTATAATTCCTTCTGTTGACGCTCTCCTCCTCCTCCTCCTCCTCCTCTCCGTCTGCGACATACATTAGCTGGGCTGTGATTAAATATTTGTGTCACATCTCCACACTCGCTCTCTCTCACGCTTATCTCATCTCGTCTCCGTTTATCCTTCCAAATTGCTTCTGGCGTCGAAATGACTTTGCTCAAAATCAATATTCATTTCGGGCTCAACACAAACATACTTTTTTAGTTACAGTCTAACAGCCTAATTAAATGCCTTAGCCTGGCTGCTGTGTGAGGAAACCGGGGAGAAAACTGAGGCGGCGCTACTCACCAGGTCGACATACGGGTCTTTAATGAGCTCCTGATAAAAGGGGCCGCAGCCTTGGCGCTCCAGGTTGGAGTTCTGGCCCGCTCCGCCCGTGCTGCTGGATCCTTCGCCGTGACCCTGAGGAGCCATCAAAACATCATTAAATATTCACACATCTTGCCCCCGTCATCTCTGTCTGTCCCACACCTCAAGTCCTCGCCACTATTTTCTCTTTTTATCTCAGAAACTTGCGAGCTGCCACGAGCCTCTCAGGTCGGTGCCAAGAGCAGAGATGTAATCAATCTCCGTCCGGGCGACCGCCGAGCCAGTTCAGCCGCCGGCAACCACAAGATATTGAAATATTCAACAGTCGGGCCGATTAATTATGCAAGAGATGAGCTCCTGATTGGTTGTTTTTGGATAAAGCCTATGATGTGTGAGAGCTGGTGTGTGAGATACGGGCGCACATGTTGACATGCGACTGCCCCCGAGGCAACGAGCAACAATACATCCTCAGGTAATTAACGCCGATCCATTTTTAATCAATTTGAGCTCCTCTGCTAATCAAAAGTGTTCTTACATGCAGCGGGCGAAGGCGGTTGAGCGAATCCTTCCACCAGCGGTGGTCGCTGACTTTGGTGAGCACAGCCTTGGTGGTCAGGCCGGTGGTGGTCAGAACCTCCATGGTCTTGGCCGTGGTCCTGTGCAGCAGAGCCCCGGCCGTCCCCACAGGCGAGCCCACAGAGGGAGCAAAGTCCTGGGGCCAAACGGACGGGTGACAGCCGAGACAGGACAGAAATATGACAGCGTTATTAAGATGCTCTCTGTGTGTGTGTGTGTGTGTGTGACACGTCTCTGCAGTGGAGATACAACACAGGTCTCACCAGCTCACATTCACAGAGCTGCACACTTCTTCTTCTTTTTGCAAATTAAACAGCAATATTAGAGCAGTTGTGTGAAAGCTCACACATCTGTGTTATAATGGAAGATGAAAGTTGGAAGTGAACGGAGTTAAATAAGAGCTGGGCTTTGTGCCTTTGTAACACTTTTAGACTGCTTAGGAAATGAGCTGATGTGCATTCAGGCAGCAGAGAAGCTCCCAGCTCTGAGACCGTCTGTGCCAAACCTGACAAAGATATATTGATATGCTAAGATGGTGTCCAGCACATTCACATACACAGGATGTGATAGGAAATGGCTTCTTATTCTTCTGACTAATATGATCACGCGTGATCTATCAGTTTAGAAATCACTTCACTCACATTCATTCACATTTCCCCGACCCTTGAGCCAAACAAACATAAATTCACTCATTGTGCATTCAATTCAAAAAAAGGAACAAGAACTCCACAATTGATAAAAAAAAAGTTTAGCTCCATTCACTCAAGTGAAAGTTAGAATGTAATGGAGCGTTAGAAACAGGCGGCACTGTACGGTGAATTGTGGTTATTGAACAATTGGAGAACAGAATTTAAAACCCACATTTCCAGAGCCAGTGAGCTGCTGCCAAATCATCTGGCTCCTTTCATCAATACTTGATTTAACAGGAGCGTGAGGTTGGGAAGAATGAAAGGGACACACACACACACACACACACAAACACACACACACAGAAACATCACGCACGTAAACACAATCAGGCAGAAATATACATGCAAAATGATTCTGAACATCAATAACCATAAAGTGACAATGCGGAGCTTGGAAATGAGCAAACATCCGCACACGCACACGCGCACGCACACGCACACGCACACGCACACACACACACACACACACACACACACACATACACACACACACACACAGGCGATGGGGGTGCACGAGTCGTGAAACATTAACATCCACATTAAGGCCTCGTAAAAGCCGGCGGTGCTGCGGGGCCGCATGAGGGAGGCATAAATAAACCACCAGGGCTGAACAACCTGAGCACAAGATTTACACCTCATCAAATATAGAGTGAGAGGAAAACACACGCAAACAAAAGGAGAAGACACGCCCACACACGCCCACACACACACCTTGAGAGCCTCAGTGTCGTCGGCCTCTGGTCCACCCTGGGTCGTCGCAGGCTCCATCTGATAGTTCACCGCCTGGTACAGCACCTGGAGGACGAGCGGAGACGGTTGTTATTCTATTGTGCTTGAAACCGCGGCAACCTGACAGGTAAGAAAAGAGTTAGCGGTGAATGTGAAACGGCATGAAACATTTATGACTTTGACTTTAGGACGCCATTCCAGTCAAACGGGAATATAAATAGTTGAACAGAAACCCAGAGCGTCTTCACGTCGTTTCATCTCTTACGCTCTTATGCTTAATTGCTCAAAAAAGAGATTATTTAACCTTCTGGAAGTCGGAGCAGAAGTTAATTTTGGGCCTTGTGAATACATTTAGAGAGAAAGAATCAGATTTGTGCTGCGGGACAAACGGGCTTCCTTTCATATCAGATCAAAGGTTGAGGGTTAGAGGTCTTTTACCTGTCCAGACTTCTAACTTAATAACACTTCTTCTTGTTTGGTTCAGACTTGTGCGGTATGAAATGGAGGCTGCAGTGTGTGTGTGTGTGTGTGTGTGTGTGTGTGTGTGTGTGTTTTGCAGAGCGGTGACCTGAGTCTGCAGGTCGCTGGAGGCAGCCAGGAGGGCGTGGATGATGTCGGGGGGACAGTGGGTGAGCGAGAAGGCCAGCAGCTCCTGCCGAGCCCCGAGGTCGCCGTAGCCCTCGCACTGTCCCAACAGACTGCACACATCCCACGCCGCGCTGTAACCTGGGGAGAGAAGGAGAAGAAGAGGAGGAGGAGGAACAGGAGGGCGTTGAGGTGAGGAGGAAACAAAATATACAACAGTCTTCATCGTTGTAGAAGAGGTCTCCTCAGAGCAGAGGGAGATATTAAGGCACATTTAAATCAGAGCCAGCTTTCCTAATGAGGGGATTGCGCAACGGGGTGCAATTACACTGATCAGACATCTTCCTCACAATCCAGAAAGGAAGCAGAAACCTCAGATCCATCTCCTTAATTACATCCCGCTGCAGTCAAAAAGGCGGAGAACACTGCTCATTTCCTCACACCTTCATCAACGCTGTGATGAAGACGAAGGGTCAGGGAGATTCTGTTCACTTTCATTTACTGAAATTCATTTCTTCTGCGCTGTGATATGAAAAAATCTTCCGCCTCCTGTGGGACGGTTCCGGGCTGGTTTCACAGTGTTTGGACGGCGTTCTCTTTGTTCTGCCGCTGCTGGGACGTACATCAGACGCAACGCCGCTGGACCTCGGCGAGAACGCCTATGGAGCCCACCGAACAAAATCCATCCACAAAAAATGAAAAGAAGCTCTTAACAAAGCCGACACGCAACAACCGGAGGAGACACGGCTTGAATTCTAAGGGAAATGTCTCTCTGTTTTGAACTCCTCTTATCCACGTTGCACTGCCTCAGTTTAAGTTTGATCCTTTGAGGAGAGACGGTGAGAAGCCTAAAGTCACAGCAAACCACAACCAGCAAGGAGCACAAACACAAACTAACCACCGTGGCCAGGTCTGGATCTGTGGTTACAACCCACAAAAGAGCGCTAGTGGCGTTAATTACATCTGACAGAAACAAATGACATGAAGTGTGCTACGTGCTGAGGGACTGGACTTCATGTGGGTTCAGTGCCCTCCATGGAAAACATGGAAGACAGAATTCCATCTTTTTTCTTTGCCAAGTCCCTATTTTTGGTCTTTTTCTGTAGTTTCAGCCTGCAGAACTTCACCGTTGGGTTCTGGAGTGTATGTGTGTGTGTGTGTGTTTCTGTCCAAAGTTTTGTGCTCCTTGTTGTTTGTTTGACACTTTTTTGACACAATTAAAGGACTCAAGGCAGTTTACCATGTTATACTGTTATGAGACTAAAGTTTGTCGTCTTCAATGCAGTGGCTTCTTCATTGCAACCATAGATTATGTGTTGGGATATTGACTGATTGTGCAGGAAGATAAGAGTGTGTTGTACAACCAGTATCATCATCACAGTGGAAGTTGGAGAGGTGTGAAAGCTACACACTGAGTACCTGCAGCCATGAGGTCCTGACAGTGGATGTAGGAGGCCTTGAAGTCCAGACACTGGAGAGCTTGATCTGCTAGCAAGGTCAGCACTTGGCCTTTACGCATGGATTCGTCATCTCCTAGACAGACACAAACACGCACACACACACACGCATAAACAAGCATAACAGTGAATTTTGAAAATGACCTTCCAATCTTGAGAAATGAGTTTCCCCGCCTCATCTCATAATCCTGCCCCATCACGTCCAACATCTGGCTTAATAAATCACTTATTAAATCTCCATCTGACCACTTTCACTCACACAAACAAGCTCAAGGTTGGAGTGTAAGGACGGCGAGATGTATTAGCGGCACACCAGACGAGGGCCCGAGACTAAATATTAATCTGTGTCTGCCCTAAATGAGGTCATCGCCATTCCTGCTCACCTCAAAGAGGAAAAACTCATGAATCAGAAATATGTTTCCACTTTCAACCGACACAACAACAACAACAACAACAACAACAAACTTTGGATTTCCATGTTTGCATTAGTGAGATTTGTACGAGTATTAACATTCTGACTGCGGCTCCAGACAGACTTTGATCTCTGCCTAATCAATCAATAAACAAAAAGGTGCAGACGAGACGATCAAAAGAAGCGGGGGCAGAAACAGCAAACCTGTACACGGAACATCAAAGTGTGTGTGTGTGTGTGTGTGTGTGTGTGTGTGTGTGTGTGTGTGTGTGTGTGTGTGTGTGTGTGTGTGTGTGTGTGTGTGTGTGTGTGTGTGTGTGTGTGTGTGTGTGTGTGTGTGTGTGTGCGCGCGTGTGCGTGTGTGATGGAGAGATAGAAATGTGGTGTTCACTGCCAGGACGGAAGAGGTGTTGGTCAAATTTGTTCAGGGTGAACGGTGTTTGCAAAAGCTGTCAAGACCTCAATATAGAGGAGGCTTGTGTGTCTTTGTGTGTGTGTGTGTGTGTGTGTGTGTGTGTGTGTGTGTGTGTGTGTTCCTTGAGTTGTTTTAGACCAAATGTTTTGATAGCAACCTTCCAGCAGCTCTGAATCAGACATCTTGGACATTGAATGAAACCCTTAAGTCTTCCTTCATGGCCCAACCACAGGAAATGAAGAAACAGTGTAAAATGTCAGAAAAACCAAAACAAAAGTATCATTTTAATTCTCTTTATATGATAATTACACCTTAAATCAAACAGAAATGAGATTTCTTCCCTCTCACAGTGAGACTGACTGATTTATGGAGCTTTCCTGTAGACGGAGGCAAAGGTACCAGACCCTGAGGGTTTCTAGGCGGTGTGCTGGTGATACCTGCATTAAATATTCACCACAGAGCCCCGCAGCTGTGTGCCCTTCAAAAGCTTCCACCTGCATTTATTTATTTAAAAATTTGTTTATTCCTCTTATCGTCTCCCTTTTTTCCCTGAAACCACACAGCGAGCGCTGCCTGCCGACTGGATTTCAGCAGCAGAGAAGGAGAAATGCCACAAGGCCAGTTAGCAGGTTTCCTTCAGCAAAGTGACAGGCCTCAGAGTAAAGTGACAGAGCAGTCACGCTCACGGAAACTTCAGAGGGGAGAGAAGAGAGACGGAGAGACAGAGAGATCATGTCCCTAAAAGAGAGAAAAGAGGAAACAAATGCTGAAATAGAGAGATGGGGAGGAAAGAGAGACAGATGAGTGCCGTCTGCTGTGTTTCTGTCATATGGGAGGAAGAAAAGGAGGAGGATGACACCTGGATGCTTCCCACAGGGTTTCTCATCAATGTGCAGGAGCGCTGGGAGGCTTGGATGGATGTGGAGAGGCAGGATCTCTACATTTTTAAGGCTGTGTCAATTGCATTGCATTTTAACTTCATTACTGTGTTTACCAATCGGGAGCCGTTGGAGTTTTGGCCGTTCTGTTCACAAAAACACATAAATCCCATTTGTCCCATCTGGAATCCGCACTGTGAGGCTGATGTGAGCACTTCTATTAAGTCATCAGTTTGTGCTTATAGTAAATCCCAGCATTAATCCAGGTGTGTGTGGGCAGAGGTGATTAGGGAATCTGGCCTAGGGAGGAACAACCAGGGCGACAGAGAATGGAGCCAAGATAGGATGTGAGAGTGTGTAGGCTGTTTGTTGGATTTTATGAAAAATCTGAAAATGTTGTATTTCTAGTTTCCCCTCTGTGTGCATTTAGAGGTAAAACAGTAAAGTAAAGCCTGTGCTTTGCTCCAATGTAGCCGTTACATCCTGAGCCTCTCTGTGCTCCTCAGAGTGGTAATGACGAGTCAGCGCCAGGTTGTTCTTTGGCCAGGCGGCCTCAACAGAGGAGGAAAGTGACTTTAACTTTGAGGTACCTACATGTAAATCACGATCAACAAAGGCAGGCTGGACAAGCTGGTCATATAAAGTCGAAGACCATTAGCAGCAATGGCGAGCCTCACAAGAGGCCAGAGGATCAATACTGTTTTATCTGTCAGGCTTTGAGGGAGGAGAGGCCAGTAAACACGATTCAAAAGTCTGAATTCTGGGTTAAAGAGAAATAAAAACTGCTAAATTATTTACGCAGCAAAAGGGAATGTTCTGAAAAATCATGATCATCAGCATAGAGGGGGGAATGGAGATGAAGTTACAAAAAATGACCACAATCGCTCTGAGATTCATCAAAATGTCTTCAATGGAAGCAAATCTCTCAGCCTGTCTACACACTCCCATGACACCAACAGGAAAAAACATTTAGAAAGTGCACAAAGTGATCTGTTTGAGGAACAAATGTGAGTGTGTGTGTGTGTGTGTGTAGAAACTCCTCTTGCAAGCTGCAAAAAAGCTCAGAGAGATGAAGTCCCCTCTTAGGTGAGAGCTGTCACTGCCTCCATTACTTTACGTGGGAAGAAACCTCGCGAGCTTTGTGCCATCCAAAGATTAAAGTCGAAACTGGTTCAGAAACAAAATTCCAAAGGAGTTGGCGTGTGGGTTTGTGCGAGTGTGTGTGCGTGTGTGTGCCTACCTGCCACTCGCAGGAGGGAGGCCAGGTTCAGGAGCGTGGCCGACTGCTTGTAGGCGGTGGAGCAGCGGGCGATGCACTCCTCTATGAGAGAGAGACGCTCTGACCGCAGACGAACTGTGAGGGAGAGAGGAGGAGAGGAGAAAGGGGGAGGGGGGGCAAATTGCATACTGTCAAGTTTGTCCATCTTAAGAAAAGTCTGCAGTGCTCAATAATCAGAGCAGATGATGGATGAGGCCGCCATCAATATGTCAGGGAGAATTTCAAAAATCGCTTCTGAGCCTTGAAGTTCACTCCAGGTCACTCTGGCTCATAAATTTGAGTCTGGAATCACCAGAGACTAATGTGAAGTTACAGCCACTGGTGACGCACTGAGCCAGGTCACATTCCCTTCCCACCAATCACGGGCCTGAAGGAGGTATCAGACGTGGGCCCGGCACGGAGACAGAGCCTGAATATACCCGGCTCATCATACACACACTGTAAACACACACAACCACAACGATTCCCTTCCCATATTTTCTTCTAAACTTTGACATGAAACTGAGAGGTTGCGTGTTGAATTCCTCGGCGGGTCGTTGCGCTTTCCGTTTCCCCATGCTGAGGATCTTTATGGATCGGTGATACGTTTAGCAAAGCCTGGAGGGAGTGTATGGAGGATGGAGGCTGGAGTGTGTGAAGCCTGGCCCGAGGCGCCGTGAGAGAGAGAGCCAGCAGAGAGCGTCAGATGGGATTACTGACGCTCTCACGGCTTCACTTCATGCTCACGTGTGTTAACCTGTGACTGAATGAATTTACAGGAATGTGTTTTGTGTTTGTGAATTTATTACTGTGAATGTATGTGTAGGTGTGTGTGTGCCTGCGTCCTTGAGTCAGTAGATACACATAATGCAACACATTGTCGGAGCCGCTGTGACCCTGAGTGACACAAACACAATGATAACACTCTTACAACACACACACACACACACACACACACACACACACACACACACACACACACACACACACACACACACACAGCTGGAATATTTACAGTTTCACTACTAGATTGAGGAAGATTGTCCATTTATGAGGAACCATGTTTTGATTTATACTGGCAAAGAGAACCTCACTTTTAAATAGAAACAAATACATTAAATAGTAAATCTCAGAGCAGAGGCACACTGGAAACAAACTGCCGCCCTCTCTTTACCTTGCAGCGGCAGGATGTTGACGCTGAAGTCTTCCAGCTGACACAGGGCGCTGATGAGGTCCAGCTCCTCCTGGACGGCCGGCGGACAGTCGGCGATCAGCTGCAGACACGTCCTGGAGGCGGAGCGGTTAAGAGTCAGTTAAGATGAGGACAACGTCGGGACCAATCAGAGCAGCCACTGCCAGTTTAGTCAATAACTTCTGCTCCTGGCGACAAAAGCTTCTAAAACTTTCTTGTTTCTCTTTTCTTTCCCCCGCCCTCAACGCTGGCGGTTTAGTTTGGATGGCAGACGAGTGCCACAGCGGATGACACCATAGTTAACAGACTCGGGCCGTCACACGCTGTACTCTGCAAAGCACGGTTGATGCGTCCAAACTCTCAGCCAGATTGCCGCTCCTGGCAGGATGGAGAGGTTTGTCCTGCCGAACGAGGGCAGAGGAAAGACCGGGGACGGGCGAACGAGGACGTGTTGATTATACACTCGCGCTGTGAAGTACCTGCAGGCCTGCGTGTGTGTGTGTGTGTATGATGCCTCAGAAAAGCTGATGCTGGTGGAACAACACAAATTTGCTTTCAAGAGTCACTTATTTGCAGATGCATATTTTCTGCTGTAAACACACACACACACACATATACCAACACAAGCATTTGTGTAACAGCCACCAACATAACAACAAAGGAGAGACTTGCTCTCTTTTGACCACAGCAAACTGTGCGGGAAGGCGGCGAGCAGCAGCGCGCCTCCGTCCTTCTCTCCGCCTCCATTTGCATTTCATTTCCTCTCCGACTCTCACCTGCTGTTCTTATAAGGTCTTGAAGTGAGTCTCGGTAAATCAGCCGCAAAACAAAATGAATTGCTCTTGGCTCCAGTCTGCCTCCTTCCCTCTCCTTCCCCCCCGTCTCCCCCCTGCTTAATATTTATTGAAACGCCGGCTGAAGGAACAAAGCAGCAGAGGCGGTGAGACATTTAAACAACTTCTAACAGGCGTATGGAATAGGCAACAAGAAGAAGAAATAAAGGAGCCGTATTACACAAAAACGCTTCTTTCCCCTCGCGCCTCTCGTACATAATCCGGCCCCACCGTGTCCGTAACGACCCGGGAAATGTGAAATGATGAAACCCTCTGGACACGTCGGGACCCCCAGTCCCCCCTCCTCCTCTTTCATAGCCGCTTTTGGATTAGGAGGAAATATCGTGTCGCGATTCACTAAACTCAAATTCAGCCCATGCAGATAAAACACTTAGTGGCTGTCGTCGTGTCATTCGGCGAGAGACACTCAAGCTCATTTGCATGCCGCCAACGCCCACAACCCAAACAACAACACACACACACTCTGGAAGGTGTGGATTTCTACGGCAACAAGCTTGAACAAGCTCTATTTACTGAGCAAAGAGTCGGATTCTTAATGGGTCATTTAAGGCCGGAGAAGTTTCTTTTAAAAAGTAAAGATGGCTCGGAAAGCTCCTGGCGTTAAGCTGCAATAACCTTTGAATATATAGCATAAGGAACTAAAACTGTATTGTTGCGGGTGTTGTAAATAAAAGCCTGGAACGTCTCATTTAAGATGGTGGCATGCTCGCCCGTTTCCTGTTTATCTCGTCCGTCCACAGCGTCTCTGCCGCGGCGCGATTAGCCCGCTAGTTGCTGGGGTTCCCTGTGCTATTTTCAGCGTCATCTCTTTGTCCTTGTACAAACTCTCTTCGCTTTGGGGGCCACTACCCGACGCAGGCAGGTGCTGTGTGTGTGTGTGTGTGTGTGTGTGTGTGTGTGAGTGTGTAGATGTCTTTGTCATTTAGAACAGAGCATTAAACGTGTGTGTCTGTGGCGCAGCTTCTAAGGACGGCGGCGACACGGACGATTCATAACAAAGTGACAGACGCTACTTTATGTCTGATTATTCCACATTTACACGTAAACACACACGCCCAGACACACGCACACACACCCACTGTGGGAGGGTTACAATGGATGATGTTGTCCAAGTGTGTGTGTGTGTGTGTGTGTGAGGGGCTCTGTATTTGTTGCTATAAATGAATGACGACCCAATTACTGTCCCAATTCCCCACTAGGAGCAGACGGTAAGGTTACACATCCACCAAAACCCCCTGTGTAGGATCTTACTCTAGTAACACACACACACACACACACACACACACACACACACACACACACACACACACACACACACACACACACACACACACACACACACACACACACACACACACACACACACACACACACACACACACACACACACACACCATAAACTAAGTGTGCCACGTCGTAGACCCCCTCCCCTTCCTCATCCCTCTCCTCACCTCGCCAGATTCATGCAGGGGTCCGTCAGCGTGGAGGAGGAGTTAAAGTATTCTCTGGCGGAGGCTAACACCAGCTCCACGCTCTTGTCGTAGGCCACCCTCAGAGCGTGACCTTTGCCCCGGAAGGACAAGCTGACGGGGACGTCCTGGCCGACCTGCGAGGGGTCAATTCAAACCCGCAGCAGCAGGAGGGTCAGAATTCCTGGTTCCAATGTTTGGTTTTGCGCTTTACGAGTGATTTGTCCACGTACCTTTGAGCAGTGCATGAGCTGCCCGGCCAAGCGGATGTTCTCCATGCGGCTGGAACACAGCAGCGACTCCACAAACACCTGGAACCATGATGAAAAGGAGATTGTGAACTGTAGGAGTCTTTTTATCTCTAAATTCAGCGTGAAATGTGCATCCTTCTTCATGCATTTTGGTCGTTTCTAGTGTAAGGTTGGCCAGGGATGGACGCTTTCTTCTTCTGCATTCTGCATTACCTGGTGACACGTTTCCGGGTTCAAACAAGTGTAAACGTTCTGCTGCATGTCCAGCAGATCCTGCAGGAGACCTTTCCACACAGACTCACTGACCGGAGGATTTCTGGAGAAACACAAATGCACCATATGGACAGTCTGTAAGTGTATGTATGTACGTGCGTGGACGTGTGTGTATTTGTGTGTGTGTGTGTGTCCGTACTTGCGCCCGGTGTGGCGGCACAGTTTAACCATCAGCTGGTTGGCTTCCTCCTCGCTGTTCTGGCTGCTCCTCACATAGGAGATGGGCTTCTGCAGGCCGTGCTTCTCCAGTATCTCCCCCACGCTGTCGAGTACGAGAGCGGAACGCAAGCATACATTAAATATGAGAGCGGCAGGAAGTCCTTTAATCATACAAACACAGACGGGAAACTAGACGGCTGGGGAGCCACAGTATTACCAGAGCACAGAGGTGAAAGACAGAAGACGTGTAAACTCTGAGCTGTTTGTCATGTTGGCAGCAGAGGTTCTTCTGTCACAGAGCAGAAGGTGCAAGCGTGGAGCGAAACTCGAGAGTGCCATGATAAAACGCACACAGAGGAGACGGCGCCTCTTTGTAAGCGTTTTCACTGTTGGAGCGTTTGTGTGTGTGAGTGTGTGTGTGTAGGAGCGTATGAACGTTGGCAGGCTCATATGACAGAGAGACAGAGTGTGTGTGTGTGTGTGTGTGTGTGTGTATTGGCGTGGGATTAGCATGGCTTCTCCAGTCTCAACAGGGTCGTGCCGCTACAGATGTTCATTCTCTGCAGCAACTCATTACCATGGCAAACAGGTGCCTGCTTGTGTATGTATGCTGCATGTGTGTGTGTATGTGTGTGTGAGCAAAGGACAGGGACAGACGACAAGCCCTATTAGTCACAACTGTGTGTAGTATATGTGCTGGAGTGCATATGTGCGTGTAGGAGGCGTGTCTGCATGTTTCCCCCACGCGCAGCAGACCAGCCAGCAGCTAAAAACAGCTTTCATTCTGGAGCCTGTGAGAGGAGACACTTTGGTATTTATTGTGATCCATCTGTGTGTGTGTTTGCGTGTCAAAATCCCTCTGCACAAGCTACACATGTACATGCGTTGCAGCCTCCCCCGGGGTGTGTTTGCGCTCCGACGTGTAAATATATATGCATCTGTCTGCAAAGGCCAACGTGGAAATGGGCTTTCCTGCTGCTGCCGCTGCTTCCACATCCATATTCCCTTTCCCTTCAGGCTCCCTCGCTCCCTCTCTCCCTCCCTCCTTCATCCTTCTCTTTCTCACTTCCTTCTCGTCACCTCTCTGCGAGTTCACCCTGAGGAGAGGGGAGGGAGTGAGAGATGGTGAAAGACGGAGTGAGAGACACACGGAGGTGATTTTAAGCTGTCACAGCGAAAGAGCCGGAGGCCGTCTGATTACCATGGGACACGCTGTGGTCCTTTGATAGCGTGTGTGTGTGTGCGTATGTGTGTGTGTCTGCGCATGTGCACCGACATCTCCTCCCTCTCTTTCGCGGCGCTATCCATCAGGCCCATAACAGGGGGAAGGGACGTTAATTAGCGAGGCTACAAAGCTAAGGTTTCCCTAGAAATTCAGTGCTAATCACCCAACTGCAGGGCTGATGTCGTGTGTGTGTGTGTGTGTGTGTGTGTGGGTAAGTGTGTCTGTTTGTGAATGCCTGAGAACAGAGATGTAAGGATGGAGAGTGAGTGAGTGAGTGAGTGAGTGAGTGAGTGAGTGAGTGAGTGAGTGAGTACCTGAGATGCTTCTCAAGTCGGTCCACCTGATCATGTAGAGAACAGGTGACATCTGTCTCTGACCTGTGAGTGGATAAAGCAAAAACAGAGAAGCATATAGACACAGAGAGAGAGAGAGAGAGACACAGACAGACAGACAGACAGACAGACAGACAGACAGAGACACAGAGAGACAGAAAACGAGAGAGAGAGAGATGCAGTTTACTTCATTTTCATTTTCCCAAAAAACCTATTTGAAGTGGAACACTAGAGTAGTAACATTTTTGCTCTAACTCTACACCGTGCATTGTGTGTGTATGTGTGTGCGTGTGTGTGTGTGTAATGTTCACTACAATGGGGTTTGTACTGATTCCACACTAAAAATAAAACCCCATGATGCTTTGCCTTGAGGCAAAGGATTCTGGGTCAGGCTGGGATGTCCCCCAGTAGAGTGCTGACCCTGATGAAACAACCTTGTGTGTTTAAGTCAGCCTGCATGCATGTGTGTGTGTGTGTGTGTGTGTGTGTGTGTGTGTGTGTGTGTGTGTGTGTGTGTGTGTGCGGGTGTGCGTGTGTGCGTGTGTGCGTGTGTGCGGGTGTGCGGGTGTGCGTGTGTGCGTGTGTGCGGGTGTGTGTGTGTGGGTGTGTGTGTGTGTGGGTGTGTGTGTGTGCCTTTGTTTATGAACACTCTCTGCTTCCTCCACATTATGTCAATCTGTCAATGTTTTTCTTTGCATCTTTTCTATTACTCTTCCCTCTTCCCTCTCTCTCTCTCTATCTCTCTCTTTCTCTCTCGCTCATCCCCTGCTTGTTTCTGCAGTGCCGCCCCTCTCTGAGTGGATGCACATCACATTATTCTGCGCAGATTTAGACCCAATTAAACTGTCTCACACAAATTTAGAAAATTGGGTTGAAACTACTAAGTCATGGCTTCTGTCCCCACTCAGAAATATGGAATATCCAAAGCTGCAGAGGCAATTTCACTGCTGTGAAAAATAAAGACATTGAAGCTTCTGCAGCATAATGCAGAGGCCGTAGAAGAGACGGCGGTCTCACACGGTTGATTATAGTGGCCGAGCGAGAGATGAATATCTGCTCTATACAGCCGCACGGTTAGTGAGGCTCAGACACGTTAAAGTTAAACTGTGTTACTGAATGACGCCGTCCGGCATTACATTTCTTACATTGAAGAGGCAATATAAGAATAGGAAGTTCATGGTGCCTCACACGTTCATTTATTCTACGAGTTACGGTGGCGT
This sequence comes from Genypterus blacodes, assembly GCF_046128005.1. Lineage (NCBI taxonomy): Eukaryota > Metazoa > Chordata > Actinopteri > Ophidiiformes > Ophidiidae > Genypterus > Genypterus blacodes. The sequence goes on from NW_027466855.1 coordinate 72,407, forward strand.
CTCCAGCCCCGCTGCGGCCATTTCTAATCTCTATTCATCAGGCGTCAACTGTGTCTCAAAAAATGCATCAAATATGCATTTTAATCGCGTTTCTCCATCTTGAAAATTCCTCATGGAAATCTAATCCAACTCAATGAAGCGCGTCAGGTTGAATGGGACAAGGTCTGACACATGTGAGCGGCTGATGATGATGATGATGATGATGATGGTGATGAGGTTTGCATGCCCCTCAGTTGATCCTGAGGCAATGACACCTTCAGCGTTTACACTGAGCTCCTTGTCGTTCCCGTTACTCGTATCTTCACTGCTGGACCTACACGTTAAAGCATCGGCTCTCCACTCTTGTTAGTCTGAAGGTCTGAAGCAGCTCACCATATCTTCCATTGAATGGTTTGGGGCTGTGCTGTGCTGCAGTGGAATTACTTTGCCAGTTTTTATACAGTATATAATTTGTTGAATTGTGTTCAACAAAAGGTGTCGTTGCTAAGAGGGGAGAGAAGGAGAGAACGGCTCCATTTCACTCAAATGAAAATCGGAAATGAGGCACTGGAAATAGCAAAAGTAACTCATTTTAGTACCTTAAAGCAATTCCATTATACCTGCCGTTCTCTCTTCTTCTTGCCGTATATATGAAATGTATCTTTGTTTTACTTCATTGGTTTATGTGTCGGGAACCATGGATGACATTCAATTGCATCGGATTCACACACACACAAAATATAAAATATAAAATATAAAATTAAATTCAATCTTTCTTCTGTCCATTCTTCGTATATATATTCTGTTCAAAATGAAACAAATGACAAAGAATAGAAATGGGCTGCAGCCAGGAATGGGAGGAAGGAGAAAATACTGTCGCCGCTGCCCTTGTGTCTCATTTGAGTTACGCAAGTGTGAAAGGAGAGAGGAGAGAAGCAGAAACAAAGGGAGCAAAGGGAGGGCGATAGAAACAGAGGTAGCAGTTAGGCTTATTGATGGGTCCTGGGAGAGTGGTGAAAGGAAAGGAAGGGAGAGGAAGGGAAAGAGGCAGGTCGTATTCCTGGAGAAGATTTCAAAGGACGCATGTCTCGTTATCCCTCAGATCCCAAGTGATTTAATCTACATGCATTTCTGCAATTAACAAGAATGTATCTTGCTATTTGAAAATGTAAGTGAGCGTGAACGTGTCTCTTCAAGGTTGTGTGTGTGTGTGTGTGTGTGTGTTTGTGTGTGTGTGTGTGTTCTAACCCATAGCCCCTCTGCGGCAGACACTCCAGGATGTCATAACAGAGGCTGAGCTGGTCATCTCTCTCACAGCTGTAGATGCACTCAAGAGCGACGGACATCAGCTGGTCTGGGTCCCCGATGATCTTCTGCTGGCACTGCACGAAGAGTAGGAGGAGGAGGAAGAGAGGAGAAAATCAATCAATTCAGAGGAAAAATCAATAACAATAGCAGGAGCAATGTTTACACTGTAATTTCCTTTACTTGACTGTGAAAGACCCCAGCATTAATGTTGCAGCCCCATTTAGCAACGTCTGAGTGAAAAGGTGCTGCTTGTCCCCGGGGTACCCCAGGGTTCAATGTTCAGACCCCTTCTCTTTTCAATATGGACCAACTCACTCGCACGCGCCATCGTTGGCTCACACGTCTTCTCGTCCCGACCCTACGCTGACGACAGCCAGCTCTTACTGACCTTCCTGTCAGAAGCCTGCATGGTAAGCGGCACGCAGCCTCACTTAGACCTCAGCGTGGATGAACGGCACCTCTCAGCATTAACTTATCTAAAGACTGAGCTCCTTGTCATTCCGGCCGATCCCTCACGTCCGGCTACCAATCAGCATCCGGCCTCGGCTCCTCGCGAGTCGTTCCCACAAAGTCTGCATGGGTGTCAAAATTGATAACCAACTAACCTTCAAAGAACACGATGCTTCAGTCTCTCGGCCGTGTAGATCTGCGCCGTATTCGGGAAAATGATACCCTACCTGTCAAAGAATGCAGCCGGGCGGATGGTGCGGGCTCCCGTCATCTCGCGCCTCGACTGCCGCAACGCCTTACTGGCAGGCCGACCGACATGTACATTCAAAACCTGCTAATGATGCAGGATGCGGCGGCTTGTTTGGTCATCACGCAGCCCACAAACAACACACGCAATGAGAAACCAAACAGTCGTTGCAAAGAGTCCCTATTGGACTTTCAAATACTGTTAAAGACGCAGTTCTATTCACCGAAAACCTTCACACCTAATGACTGCTGTAACAATTGCCTATATATATATATGTGTGTGTGTGTATTTTAAAAAAGCTCTCCATCTCTGCCCACTCTACTCCACTCTCTGCCTCTTGGCACCTGTGTCCTGTCTGACTACAACTTCAGCTTCATGGCTCTGACTCCTGCTGTTCTCTCCTGACTGGATCCGTGCGTGCGTACGTTGGGTTTTAATCTCATATTCCGGATAAAAGCGTCCGCAAGTGAGTAAATGTAAATGTAGACCCAAAAAACAAAAAACAAAAAGCAGCTAGTGCTCGAATTTTACGTGTTTGGAATTCATACTTTTTTATAAATGCTTAATTCATTAGAAAAACATTATCTGTCAGCTAACTGATTGATCATGTTGCCTCGCTTTATTGATCATCTTTTATCCCTCATCCTGTCAGAGTAAAAAGCTGCTATGTAAACATTGCTTGAATGTATGCTGGTGTGATCCTGTAGCCTGTTTGAATGCACTTCACTTTCTTTCTATTTACCTCTCTCTGTGTGTGTGTGTGTGTGTGTGTGTGTGTGTGTGTGTGTGTGTGTGTGTGTGTGTGTGTGTGTGTGTGTGTGTGTGTGTGTGTGTGTGTGTTCCATGTTCCCTAATAGCCGGCTGAGCTGTCCTTGACAATGCCCTTATGGGGTTATAAATATGGCATGTACCACACTGGACCTGACATCTTGCAAACAGCCTAAGAAGAAATGTGTGTGCGCGTGTGTGTATGTGTGAGAGAGAGTGTGCGTGTGTTTTATTTTGCTGTCACTCCTCTTATGGGTAGCCAAGTGTAACGTGGCGTCACTTCTATGCTTGTGCGTGCGTGCGTGCGTGCGTGTCTCAGTACTCACGTCAGGTTTGGAGTGCTGGAAGATAATGAGGGGTGAGGAGAGGTCTTGCTGGGCGAGGCTGATCAAGTAGGCGTTGAGCAGAGCTTGAGCGGCGCCCTCTGTCTGCCTCTCGCAGCGGTGCAGGAACGGCACCATCCACTGGAAGGCGTCCTTGACGTAGCGCTCTGGCCTGGACTGGAGGGGGAAACACGTTTGGTTAGGAGGCACTCAGCATCATGCGCTTTCACCTGTAGAAGTTACATAGTGACATACTTACTATACAGGTGCAGCTCAATAAATCAGAATATTGAGGAAAAGGTCATTTATTTCAGTAAACTCATATATTATAGATTCTTTACACACAAAGTGAAATATTTCAAGCCTTTATTTGTTTTAATGTTGATGATTCTGTCTTACAGCTCATGAAAACCCCCAAACTCAGTCTCTCAGAAATGTTAATATAGTGATAAAGTTCCATCTAGTATCCTCACAGTGTCTCACTCTAATCAGCTCATTAACTCAAATCACCTGCTGAGGTTTCCTGAGCCTTTCCATTGTCTCTCAGTCTGGTTCAGTAGGAGACACAATCATGGAGAAGACACCAGATTCTACTTTACTGAGCTGCACCTGTTTGACTTTACCTCCTTATGGAAAATGTATAATAAAAGATAGTATTACAAAGAATAAAATAGGCAATATGTTGAAAAGCTTGAGGTGTTTTATGGCCGTGCTTGGTGCATTGTAGCGAGCGAACAGAGAAGCTGAGCAATCCGCCAAGAAATACATTCAATGTTCACCATTGAGTTTCTTATCGCTTTCGAGGGCTTTTGATACGATGCGAGACAAAACTGTTCCATCTGACAAAAAACAATGGCACAAAGAAGCAGACAGAATAAAGACAAGGCCAGAAATACACTTTAACTCGTGATTAAAGCGTAACTCTGGGGTTTTTCGGCTGTGGCACAAACTTTCCAAAAAGCGCTAGAGCGAGCAGAATGCACAACCGTTTTTATAACAATCGATTGAAGACTCACTTTCCCTCTGCGGCTCTCAGTATGACTCAGGCGTCCAACCCACTAGCTCCCAAACGGGCTTCGTCTTTGAAGAATTCTGAAGGCCGTTTGTAATTTCTCTATTTAACTCCAGTGGAAGTATTTTGTCTTGAGGAGCTGAGACAGGATTGGTTGCACTCAGTCGTCATATTGCAGATATGAGCCCAACCGTATCGCTAAAACTCAGAGGATATTCTGATGATCAATGCAACGTGGCAGGCTCACGTGTTCGCCGATGTGCTGTGCGTCTGATACAAAAAGGCAAAGAGAAACATTTAATCTAGATTGAGGCACACACGCACACTTGCACACGTGGTCCGTGGGGAGAACCAGTCAAACGGCATGTGTTAGTGTAGTCAACAACGTTTGCTGGCTGTCTGCCTGTGTGGCAGATCTTACTCGCAGTGGTCCTCGCTGGCTAAAGCTGGCACTTATTAGCTACAGTTTAGTGGACGGCTTGAAATCTGTCCTCCGAGGGGACTTGTGAGTGCAGCACCTGGCGCACACGGGCTTTTATAAACACTGGTGTACCGTGGCTGTTGGAGGGAAACGTTGTGTTTGGTGCATATTCCCAGTTTGCTCTTCATCGATGGAACAGGAGGACAAAAAGCTTCTGTGCGCTCAGACACAATACTCTGATCGAAAAAGGGATTGTTACTGTCATTGTTAATATCACTGAATGGGATTGTGGTGGCTGAGAGAAGGATCTGGTTATATTTGGACTTTATCGAGCTTCCTACAGTACATTTGTTTAAGAAAGCAAAGGGAAAACCAGCAGAATCTCTACACAATAGCGGTTTTACCCTCATTTGTGTATTTATTAGTAAGCAGGAGATCCACAAATCCAATTTAAAATGTGTTGAAAGGAAGGCGATGAGTCAAGGACAAAGCAACATCTAATTTTTTTTTACATTTTTATCTTGTTTATGAATGAATCTGAGGCAGAGAGGCCGAAAGCCGACGGGAAGTCTGGACAATCCACTTACGTTGTTCATGAGCAGAGAGAGCTTGTCGATGTGGCTGAGCTGCTGCAGGTCTCGCAGCGTCAGACTCAGTTCACAGGAGGTCTCGTACACCAGGGTTTCCATGGTGACCAGGTCGTCGCACAGGACCTCCAGGCCCGGGATCTCCCGCTCCTTCCCCAGACGCACCAGGGACAGAGCACAGTCCACCTGAGGGATGGACGGGGGGGAAACATGAGTGTGCAGCACCTCTCCCAGGTAACCTCAACTTGTGCACAACATCAACATCATCATCATCATCGTCATCGTCGCAATAACCAACCAATGCACAACCCGGCTCACCCTTCAATCATTGCTCATATCCAATCATTAAGGCTCTAACAATAAAACTGTGAGGCTTTGGGCTCCCGGCCAGCGTGATCGATACGGTTCCATCCAGAAGAGCAACCAATCAATACCAAAGACCACCTATGAGCTGGCAGCACGCCCGGCCAATCGATGCTCAGCCACCTGTGGATGGACATTGGTAGCCGATCGATAGCAGATGCCGCCGGGCCCTGTAGTGATGATTGCTTTCTCTGCACCTTGTAGAGAAGCACAACTCTTTAGCGCGGCGGTCACACGAAGGAGAGCGTGCACACACTCACTCTCTCTCTTTTACACACACACACATATAGATATATATATAGGGTCTGCAGCCGTGTCATCTTTAGGTTAGCAGCAAAGGGCGCACAAATAAGCACAATAAGAACCCAAATCACCTGCAGTCGGAAGCAATTAAGACTCAACACGACAGAGGAGTCTATTGATCCAGCTGTGAATAAAGATGCTCTCTCTCCGTCCGCTCCATCCCTTCGCTCGTTCTTCCCTTCCCTGCTCTCCGGAGATGGATTCCCCCCGGGCTAACCGCAGACAATTCAGATGTTAAAATCTCACACTTTTTAATTACGCCCCCGCCTCCACACCCTCCCTCAGTCTCCGGGCTGGAACGCCACTTGTATCGCCCGTCTTCCCTTTCTCCCTGTCCCCCTCTCTCTCTCTCTCTCTCTGTGTCTCTCTCTCTCCGTCTGTGTGTGTGTGTGCCATCTCCCTCTCATCTCCACCTCACAAGAGTTCAGTTTAATTTTCCAATTCAATTTCATCACTCTTTGTCTCCTCGCCCAGGCCCCGTCTCAATCCCTTCTCTCACCACTCCCGAACCTAATTTTCACATTTTCTGCCTCTGCTATGTTCAAATTTCATCATCCTTTCCGTCTTTCCTCCTCTCTCCCTCTCCCTTCCTCACATCCAGTGTGGATGAACTCCCTGTCTGGACCCTTTTACTTTATCCTGCTGTCGATCGCTTCTCCAATTTTGTGCTATTTTGTGCGTCAATAGCGTTTCAAGCAACACTTTTCTTTAATATCCTTTATATCTGCCCTTTCACCTCCTTACAGCAGGTGATTTGTCTTCCGTCAGACAGTTCTTTCCTGTGATTGCTTGCTATTCTATCTTATCATCTGTTAGGCCTGTCATCCCCTCTGCTTGTGTTCACGACGCTAAGTAGCAACTCGGCATTTATCTTCCTCTTTTTGTCTTTTAATTCTGCTTCCATTCTTTGCTTTTTTTCTCCCCCACTCATCCTGCCAATCTTTGGCTCTTTCCCGCCGCTCTGTGATGAGTTGAGAACACTCCATTTTCATCTGTGACGGCTCCTTTTAATCAAACCCCATTTCCCTCGATTAAAAGTCCTCTCCCAAGCATAAACACCGACCGGATGAGTGATGGGAGGGAGAGAGAACAAATGAGATGAGGAGATGAGAAGATGTGAAGAGAGAGACGACGCTTTGGCAAACCGTGGCAGACCCTCGTGTCTCTCTGTCATGTCTCTCCGAGTGCACGCGTGTGAAAAAAGGAAAAAAAACAGCGAGGGGACATGAGAGTAAGGGACGGTCCCATGAGGCTGCTGGAACACTGCACGAGTGAGCAGAAGGAGATGAGGTCTAATTAAAAAGAGGAGAAGGGAGAGAATGAGACAAAATGCTGGTTGTGATTTCTCAGGGGTTAACAAAAAAACAGTTTGACACACACACACACACACACACACACACACACACACACACACACACACACACACACACACACACACACACACACACACACACACACACACACACACACACACACACACACACACACACACACACACACACACACACACACACACTTGGGTTCTCTCTCTCGATGATGAAAGGCAAGAGTCCATACTTGTCTTATAAATAAATACCAACGGACCCCCAGATCAGTCTCCGGCTCTCTCCAACTTATCAGCCGAATGAAACAGAAGAAGTGGCTAGAGTGCGAGGCCTAGTTCCATCCTCTGGGCAAAGAGGAAGGACCGTGGCAACCTTGATCCATCACGCCATGGGGACGGCGTGCGCGGACAGACTGGGCAACCCCCCCCCCACATCCCCCCCATGGCCAGATACATCCCATTACACCACTAAACAAGTCCCATCAAGTCCCATTTTGCCGCAAGCATTAGAACGCAGATGACAGAAGCGGTGGATTCTCTTCATTAGAAGCCCATATGGCAAATATGATAATGACTGTCATCCACGGGATCAAAGTGACCTTGACTGATGGGAGCTGGCAACGTCTACTTTGCAGTATCCCGGCTCATTCTGCGGTGTCACATTTTTCTACCTCAATCAGGGGAAAAGTGTGCGGCGGCAATTACCCTCCCACTTGCCAGCTGCCTATTATCCCTTTTTTGCGGCCCTGCGTTTTGTTCCCATCGAGCAGCCGCTTTCACCCCTGCACAGGAAACTAAACAGAATGTCCTCCTCAATCATCTATGGAGTCGTCCTCATCTGCGAGGGCTGCTGCGATGCGTAAGATGGACGAAAATGAAGACTTGAGTAACGCCAATTTGTCGCCGTGGCAGCCGGCAGTCTGATTATTTTGATTTGGTACAAAAGGCCTCATTTCTAAGGCGTCAGCGGGCGGGTCGGCGCCGTACCTGTCTGGAGCAGGAATCGATATCCTGGGCTCGGCTCTGGTACCAGTCGGTCAGCAGCTGGACGGAGGGCGTGGCGGCGCGAAACCTCAGCAGCTCTGGGACCTCTTCGTAGAGGAAGGCGTCGTCGTCGCGTGAGCTCTGGTCCAGGACCACTCTGAGACGAGGAGGAGGAGGAGGAGGAGGAGGAGGAGGAGGGGCGGCGAGAGAGGTGAAAGGAGGAGTTGGACAATTGGGAGCAGGGGGAAATTATGGGGAAGAAGAAGAAGAAGAGAGGAGCAGCAGGCAAGAGAGGAAAACAGGAAGAGTGATCAGTGTGTGGCCGATCACAGCGTGTCCCAGTAGGAACCATTCATCCTGCATTTCCTGGCAGTCCAGAGTGAAATAATGACTCCACACCAAAGAGCAATAAAAGAAACCTGCTAAATAAAATGGTAATTTGAAGCCGGCCATCGTACAGAAGCTGGCAAATGGCACAAATTGGCTACTTGCTACCCGCCTGTATTGTTATGGTTCTATTTAACATTTGGATAATGGGTTGTCCTCCTTCGTGACGCCAACACAAGCATCTGTCCTGTATGGACTGTGGCTTTTAATAGTGCCATACTACACAAGTCTGTGGGTGTAGAGAGAGTTTATGATCACAATAGAGCTCCTTAATACGAGAGTTCTGCCAGTGTGTGTGTGGTGTGTGTGTTTACCTGCACTCCTCCACTTCACACCAGTCCATGTCTCTGTGTCTCCGCTCGTCCCACAGAATCAAAACCAGCTCACCGCTGTCGTCCAGGCTGAAGGGACAAAGAGACAAAGAAATGAAGCAGAGGGAGGGAAAAAAGAAGGGGAAATAAAGTTCCCTGCCACTAATATTAGAACATGAAGCCAAGAAATGACCCCCCACCCACACACACACAGACACACACCAACCTAACCCCCTAACTATGCCTGATAAATCAGCAGAGACATTAACCATCTTAAACTATGAACGGCCATAAACAAAAAAGAGGGAGCACCATATGGGAAATGGACAGAGTAGAGCAAACCAAACAAAGAAAAGTGGGGGGAAAAACAGATAAACAAGTCAGGAACTTTGAGTGTGTGTGTGTGTGTGTGTGTGTGTGTGTGTGTGTGTGTGTGTGTGTGTGTGTGAGTGTGTGTGTGTCGTGCCTCGGTTGTATATATGTAGTAAGGAGTTTTATTTTCTAAATGCCACATTGCTTTACTCTTCAGCGTGACAGCGACTGAGGGAGATAAATGGGCAACACGCCAGAGACTCGGGGCGCACACACACACGCATGCAAACACGCACACACACACACACACGCAGAGAGATGCCGCGTGAACAAAACCTCTCCTGTTATTCCAGGATGAATGCATTTCTTCCGGGTTATCTATTTGTCTGTAGACAGGAAAATATGTAAGCGTGGCTGTAAAACCCAAGGAGATAGAGGCGGCAACAAATCATCTGCAGCTCCGGTAAAGACGGTGCTCATATACGCACGGCTGCAGCTTTTAAACATGGCCATCAATTTTAACCCGGCAACAAAATACATAAGAGGGTTTGGGGCAGGAGATGTGATTTATAAAACCATCTTGGGTTTGTGTTTTTGAAGCAAAACTGGGGTTTGATCCATCAGGATTGGAACATTTGGGGCGACAGAGATGGAGAAGTGTCGCCTCTGAATCAAACCAGAAGCTCAACTTCCATTCTGCCTCCTCTCCCTGCTTCATTAAAAGGGAGTCAGCTTAGAGGATGGAAAGTAAATATTGGTGTGAGACTTTGGTATTGATGGCGGGAATTGATTATTCCACGCCAGCTCCCCTAATCTACTTCACATCAGCCTGAGAGAGGCGGCGTGACGACCAAGATGCAAAACAAACTCGGGAGCTGGTGTGTCGGTTTATTCCTCACTTCCACTGCGCAAAACCTTTTCAACACTACAATCGGGAATTTCCAAGGGAGGGGAATTTGCGCATCCTTCTCGCCTAGCAACCAAACAGATGGCTCCGACTGCCGCCTTCTGCTGCAGTGTTCCAGAGCGACTCTGTCGGAGCAGCCAGTTTGGTTGGTGCTCGCAGGCCGGGAGAAAATAGGAAAGTGCCCTACAGCGGCGGAGCCATGATGGATGCCCACTGCAGAGCCGCAGCCGCCTGACCTCCATACAAAACACACACACGGCTGAAGAAACGGAGCAGCGGAGGGAACGCGAACGGGACGGGCAATGAAATGACGTACTGGGTTAAATATGGGAAGCGTGTTGGCGCCCGGTGACGTCTGTGGAGCGCGGCCTCGGCTCCCCGCGTGCGTTACTTGGCAAGCGGATAGAAGTAGTAATTTTGGCGCGTGTGAAATTGGAACAGAGAGGAGAACGTGCGTGTAGTAATGAAAGGCCATGTAGTTGAGAGAGGGAGGACGAGAACACCAGGAGACGTTAAGTCAGCATCAGCAAAGTGTGGATGGCAAGTAGATGCAAGTTAAGTGGAAACCATACAAACTCATTTGCATAATATATTTGTGTGAATTTAGAAGCGACAATCAAACTTTATTCCGGTTTCGACCCGCTCGACTTTATCACCTCTATAACTTTGTGACGAGCAGAGAAGTATGCGAGTGTGCGTGAATGTGTGTGTGAGTACATGTGTGAGTGGGCGATCGGTCGTCAAATTCTAACTGGTAAGACTGATTCTCGTTTGTGGCATATTTAAATGTGTCACATGACCGTAACGGCGCGTTTCCATTCGCCCCCGTTTGAGGATTGGACCGCTCCAACACCGATAACCTAAATGTGTTGAGAATTCACTCGGTCCTCCTTGTCGTTTCCTTTGGCACATCTTAATTGCATTTTTACACCGACTAATTAATTTAGAGCGGCGTCTTGAATTAATTATGAGGCTGCATACTGTGAGGAGGACGAGCGCGACAGCTTCATCCACACCTGCTCGTGAACATATAGATGAAAATCACGGGGTTGAAAAGAAGGCTGAGTGTTTATTGTGTGTGTGTGTGTGTGTGTGTGTGTGTGTGTGTGTGTGTGTGTGTGTGTGTGTGTGTGTGTGTGTGTGTGTGTCTCACCAGGCTTCAGGGAGCAAGACGGTGTATTCGTGTGGAGAGGTGGTTTCTGGGAAGTTGTAAAGGAGAGCCAGCCGATGTTGCAGGAGTTCTGCTCCGTGGTACGTGAACAGAATGTCCAGAGCTTGAACGTTACTCTCCTGCAGCAAAACAAACCCGTGGCCACGCACGTACACACACACTTTAGCCTCCATTTAAGCCTCAGCATTATGAATGTGTTTGAAATTCAAAGGTAAATACTACACAGGGACTAAAAGTACACATTTGGTACGGTAAGTATTCATGAAAACCAAATGTGCTAGAGTAGAATAAGGAGTGTAAATTGATGTCAATTAAGGTGAAGCGTGAGAGGAAGTCGGTCTGTTTTTACCCTCGCATAATTCCTTGCGGAGAGAACGATGTTTTGGCTGCGGAACTTCTTAAAGAACTCTGCGTCGTATTTCTGCTCCGCCGCATGAGGGCCGCCGAGTATCTCCTATGAGGCGGGTAAACAGAGAAAACAAAGAGAGAGAGAGATGAAGATAAACACAGAGAGAGAGAGAGATGAAGATAAACACAGACAGAGAGAGAGAGAGAGAGAGAGGGAGCTACAAAGAGAGGGGGCGAGAGAGGGACGGGGGAATTGAGGGAGTCGGAAAAGCATCCGGGTTGATAAAATGACATTTGTAAAGCTGAGGGAGGTGTTTTCAGAGGACATAATGGGACCTCGCGGCGAGTCTGTCTGAAAAGATGAGGAGCACAGAGGAGTGAGCAAACGCCGAGAGAGGAAGATGTGACTGCAAATGAATGCAAGAGGACAAAGTCAACAGTGAAGCTATTTAATTTTCCAGCAGAACCGTCTTCTGTGTGTGTGTGTGTGTGTGTGTGTGTGTGTGTGTGTGTGTGTGTGTGTGTGTATCTGAAGGGAGAATTTGTTGTCTTGGCCTTTGCCTTTGAGTGTGTGTGTCTGTGATTAAAATGCTCTGTAGCATCATTGTTGCCAGGGTCCGTCTGTGTGTGTGATTGAGTGTGTGAGTCAGTGTGTGTGATGGATAGCCGTTGAATGGGCCTTATGCAGACAGCGGCCAAGTTGAAGTTGGGATGATAAAAAACCCTAATATCATATTCAGAGACAGGCAGATAAAATGGATCGGGGCAAAAGGAATCAGACAAGTGCTGCAGTTACCATGACAATGTCCGGATAAAGAGCGACACGTCACTCTGTCCGAGTTTAATATCGAGCGGGACAAAATCTCATCTTCACTCCCCTGCATAGGAGGGAAACCCGGTGTGACATTTTGAATGAGGAATCCAGAATGTTCCGCAGACGTTCATACATACAGGATTATACACAAGTGCCACAAAAGTATAATTATACATACACAGCATTTTGTTCTCTCTCAGCTCCCCAATTACCCAAGCGTGTCTCTCTTTCATGTATAGTCTCACGATGCCCGTCACGTAAATATCCTTGCATTATTTGTGGCGAGTGGAGCCGGGTTCAGACGGAGTGTAAACAGCAGGTAGCAAACACACCAAGGCCCCCAGCGGAGGAGGAATCGGACATGAAAAGCGGAGTGTTTGCATTAGGGCTGCCATAGGAACACGTGGAAACACAACAGCAAAACATACATATAACGTTTAAACTAGCTTGTGTACGCTGGTGCTCCTCTGTATGACTCACTGTGTGTGTACGGTTTGGACAATCAGTCCGGTGGGGGTTCTTACCTCATACGTGGCCAGTCTGTCCAGATAGGAGAGCAGCTTCAGTCGGCTACGGCACAGCTCTTTCTGCTCCAAAGTCAACCTAGACACAGGAAAACTCACAACGTCACCTGGACAGGAAAATAGAAGCATCATTGCACACATTTTGGACATCATAGAAGTTCTGCAACACCACCTTCAGCACCAAAGACCCAACTGGTGGCAAAATGTCTTCAGGTTCCGTTGCCTTCAAACCTCCTCTTACCTTAAATCAGCTGCAAACTGAGCACACGCACACACACACACACACACACACACACACACACACACACAGACTCTGTCCAAGGGGGTCTATAGAGTGTAATAATGCTTGGGGCTGGTCACCGTCACAACACCGCATCCTGCCTTCTAGACTTCATCATTTTCTCAGGGCAACAAATCAACTCCTTACGACCACAAAGGCGGCGGCGCTGTTATGTGTATGTGACGGCGGCTGTCGATGCGGTGACTTATTGCCCAGACGAGAATTAAATCCATTTTCAATGTCATTTAATCACGACCGCAAATAAATTGGATGACCGCAAGCGCCGCACCGCGAGGCCTTATAAGATATACCTGATTCAATCACTCCGGGTGCGCCTGAGGGGAAACGAACCCCAACTACACACACTCCTGTACTTCACACGTACTCCCGTGTTGTGGAATTCGCACCCTGGAAATCCACAAGGAAACAGCGAGACTGAGCCAAAACCCTGTAAAAACTTGGCCCCGATCAACCACAGCGCGACCACAGGAGAGCTGACCTCACCGCCGCCGCCTTAATCCCTAATCCCTCATTACAGAGTTCGCTATCGGGCCTTATCAGGTTCTCCTCCACACAGACTAACGGAGATTAACACCGGCTCAACACTCCTCTGGCACATCAAAGAGTGGCGGCTTAGCACTCGTACCAGCAGTAATTATTGCTTTGCTCTGCCTCTTAGGAGCAAAGTAATAAGAGTGGAGAAAGAGGGATGCGGGCGGGAGGAGGAGGAAGGAGGAGTGGACATTAAATGAGACGTTAGGAGGCGGTTTTGACTTCACGCGAGACGGCTCGATCGCGCATTCCAGCATAAATCCGAAGTCGGGCGAATGTTGGTGTGGCAGCGAGGCGTGACGGCGAGACGCTGAAACATTTCTGAACGCTTAAATTGACATCTGAAACATTATATTTACTACCTTAAGCATCATTTATAGAACCAAACACCAACGTGGAACATTTCTCCGTGGTGAAGAGGCTGCACTGAAAGAGCACTGCCACACATTTTAATGGAGGCTGCTGTGAGGGTGAAGACGAGGAGTCGCAGCTATCTTGTATTTTCATCAGAGCCACAGTTTATTACAGTCTCTCCTTCATCACTGTAGAAATACCTGGGATATTGCTGTACTGCAGGGAGATTAAACAGCTACCGCACACGCACACCAACAACAACAAGTGTGTGGTTGAAGTGATTATTCCAGTGTGTGAGGGACAAAATTGGACTGCATAAACAGACGGAAACACATCTCAAGTGGAGGCCTTCGCATGCCTGCACATTCAACAACAAGACCAATGCTGGGGTAAATGAGAAAATGGGACTTCTGATTGAGGGCTGATAAACTCCTCACACTCTCAATCCTCTTTCTATATATGGACACACACCCCGCACCCCTAACGCACTACAACACTCACCTACAACACGCGCACACACAGATACACAGGGGTGTATCCTGGACAAAACTGTATTTAAAGGAGACTGAGACAAATCTAGCAGGTTGCTTACAGAGTAGAGCCGTTATGAGGTCTTTTAAATCAAACATGTGGGTCACTTCTAACGTCTTCCATGAGGATACGGGAGGAGCAGTGGGCCGGTTTGTGGACGGGCATTAATAATTCAAAGTATGGTTTCTCCTGGACATGGGGGAACAATGGGGGATCTATAAGTGTCCTCTCTAAGAGCCGTTTGGATGAATGATTGCGAGGACAGAATGTTTATCTTACCGCAGGAATAATCAGTGTGTGATCAGGGACAATCACACACTCGTTTCGCTGCGTCGCCGCGGCCTAGAGAAATGGGCCCTCAGTTGATCATCTCTTACAAGCGCGCGCACACACACACACACACACACACTTCAAAAGATGTGACGGTTATTAATTAAATACGGCCCTTTCCTATACACACACACAAAAGCATCACATGCTTATGCGATTGTCTACCATCTACCAAGTTGAAAAGAAATGTAAAAACGCGCGCGCGCACACACACACACACACACACACACACACACACACACACACACACACACACACACACACACACACACACACACACACACACACACACACACACACACACACACACACACACACACACACACACACACACACACACACACACACACACACACACACACACACACACACACACACAGTAAGAGCAGCTGTGATCGATACCGAGCCATTTCTGTAATGGCGCTGTAGTTAAAAAGAAATTAAGAGAATTATTATCCGTCTCAAACCTCGAGGCAGCGCGGTTAGAGCGGTTAGAGCCATTAGTGAGGGGGGCTCCTCTGCACTCAAACATGACCAGTGGGCGCAAACACCAACACGTTTCCAGGACACGTGCCTGAGCTCTTTGACAGGCGCAGAGACGGACAAAAGGTGCAGTTAAAAAGGGAAGGAATTAAACAAACAATGGGTGAAATTAAAGAACAGAAAATGTGGGGAAGAGGGCAATTTCTGCACTTCCTCATATTAGACACTGAGGAAGTTGAGAAAGAAGAATAACAACATCCAGGTACTGACAGTTAAAATACCTCTGTAAGTGTGTGTGTGTGTGTGTGTGTGTGTGTGTGTGTGTGTGTGTGTGTGTGTGTGTGTGTGTGTGTGTGTGTGTGTGTGTGTGTGTGTGTGTGTGTGTGTGTGTGTGTGTGTCTGTACGTGTGTGTGTGCATACTGTATGCATAATATTGGTATGCGTGCATATAAAATGCAAATGCATATAAAACGTCTTGTTTTAGTACAAGCAAATTTACACTCTTGGATGGATTCTAATGGACCCACGTAATGTCTGGCATGTATTCACTTAAGTTCCTTACTGCCTCTGCATGTGTGTGTGTGTGTGTGAAATAGGTGATTAGTGATCTCTAAAGGGTTTTTCATTAGTCTTTCCCCAGGCACTCAACAACAAAAGCATAAATTACCTCGAGAAGATTACCCACTAATCTCCACCAACGCCCCCCCCCCCCCTCTCTGCCTCTCCCTCGTCCTCATTAATGTCCCCGTCTTTATGATGCCCTCTCCTGTCTCCAGCCTAATCACAACGATCAATGTTACATTTGGCAGCTTTCTCTTCAATTTCCTCCTAGCAAAGCTGTGTGTGCATGTGCGTGTGCGTGTGTGTGTGTACACCCTACGGGGCCAGATTTACGGAGCATGATGCAAATTACCGTCCAGGACGCACATTTCTGCGCCGCTGCATGTTTTCAATTTAGCGACGCATTTATTAAGACTGATTATGGAAATGAGCCCAGCTGCAAAATGTTCATTTCAATGCTCTGTTGGTATTTAAGACGCTTCTTTCCTCCCCTTCTTTTACAAGCTAAGGAGCTAAGCTACACTAGGCTAAGCTAAGAAAGAAATGGGTATAGCCTGGGCTGCTGCGTTGAGACACAAAGTCACAAACAACACACAATATTTCTCCATTTATGCAACTTCATTTCATTAGCTTCAGTTGACAAGGCCGGGTTTTATTTTAACTCCTGTTACTGACGGACAGAGACTTGATATTGTGGCTAACTTGGCTAAATAGCAGCCATAGCGTTATGCTGTCTGAGGGAATTCAGCAGGCACACATCTAAAGAAACCAGAAGTAGAACTTTACTTCTAGCACTGTGTATGAGTCATGTTCATATAATATGCACATCAGTGTCTTGCTCAAGGACACGTCATTAGGACAGATGCTTATAAACACAGGGGGTCGGGGATAAACTCCTCGTCGTAGCATCAAAACTCAGGCACCAGCTCCTCCCGCTGTGACTTCCCCTCTCCGTCTTTTGTCTGACTGACTAATTGCCTGACTAACTCACTGGCTGACTGACAAGCCGCCTGCGTACCTGCTGAAGTCGACCTTGGCCAGAAGTTCTTGCCGCTTTGTGTTCTCCCTCTCTTTCTTCACCTCCAGCTCCTCCTCCACAGACAGGATGTCCTCATAAGGGAGGTCGTCGAGGTCGATGTCACCCGGCATGATGAACCTTGGCGGTGAAACAAAGGGTTAGATTGCTTTGGAAGAACAAAGCGAGGAAGGCTGAATTGTGTATCCACATATGTTGAATGTGTGTGCGTGTGTCAGGATTGTGTTGTCATTTGTCTGCACTCGCCCTACCTGCCACCGTCCTCTCTGTTGCCAATAGCGATGAGGGCCTCCAGGTCGGTTCCCTTCAGGCCGAACTGCAGGAGCTCCTTAGCTGCGTCAACGTTCTCCGGGACGCGCTCCACGCACTCGTGCAACACCCACGAACGCTTGCGGATCTTGCTCTGAGCGGGCGACGGAAATGAGTTCAGAAAAGAACGATGGGATAAAATGAGACAGAGTGAGAAAGGGAGGGTGTGGAAATTTGGAAATCGGTAAAAATGATGCATGAAATACAGTGAGGGGCTGTGCTGCAGTTAAGTGTGTGCTGCACTCCCACACACACACACAAAGCATTATTCGACACCTAGCGTACTGTGAAAATGTTGACACCTTGATACTTCTCTGTCCTCTCATCAGTCACCTCTTTATTTCAGGTACCATACTGTTTACTATAGTTTCTTTCCATTTACATCACTCCTTCTCCTACCAGATAGTCTTGAATGGAGGCAATGCTGACGGTACTCTTCCTCCACTGTCTCTGGTAGACCAGGTCAGAGTCCAGATTGTAGGCCTGGGCTAGAGACAGGGCCTCGCCGTATTCTTCATTGTCAATCTGTTGGACGAATAGAAACACACACAATAAACTTGTGTTGGGAGACCAGACCACATCTTAATTAGCGATTTCATTACTGGATAAATCCCGAAGGAAGTATTATGTACGTTTCTGTGAGACTGTAGAGCAGAAAGAGGTATTTGAAGGTTTTTGAATATTCCGC
This sequence comes from Genypterus blacodes, assembly GCF_046128005.1. Lineage (NCBI taxonomy): Eukaryota > Metazoa > Chordata > Actinopteri > Ophidiiformes > Ophidiidae > Genypterus > Genypterus blacodes. The sequence goes on from NW_027466855.1 coordinate 90,375, forward strand.
AACCAATCCCGTCATCAATAACGTAGGATCTATGTCAAATAGCGTACGTCTCAAAAATCCAATACTGATTGAACGCAAAGTGATTGTGCCAAGTTCCGCAATATTTTCTACTTTTAATACACACTTTCATCTCCATTTCACTTCAACTTTTTGCAGACGTTTGTACTTAATATCGACCGTCCTACCGGATTTCTCTCGACTTTGTTGTTTGAAATGAAAGTGACGAGAAAAGATAAACGTGCAATTCTCGCAACATAACAAATCTCTTCAGCACGATTTATGTTCGGCACAAAAGAACTCCACAATTCCTTGCGAGCTGCAGGAGAACACAATCTGTTTCAAACTCTGTCCGTTTGTATGTTTGTTTTTATGCGATTACCGTCCCGAGGGCTTGGTATCCATTCAATAATCATGCACTGGTGTCCTAAATAAAGATGAGTTAAAAGCAAATGGTATTTAAAGAACCTTTGTAAAGAGAAAAAAAAGGAAAAAAAAAAAGCCTGTTGCCCAGTTTTTCCCCCCATAATTCAGACAGGGAGGACAAAGAAGTCGAGGTATTGGAAGAAAAATACTCACACATGAAGCAATGGCACATGAGAATTACATTACATTACATTACGATCATTTGGCAGACGCTTTTATCCAAAGCGACTTACATTACAGTTACCACCCTTCGCAGAGGGGGGAGCAATTGAGGGTTCGGTGCCCTGCTCAGGGGCACCTCGGCAGGGGCTCGAACCGGCAACCCTCCGGTTCCCAAGCGGAAGCTCTACCCACTGAGCCACTGCCACTGCAACCTAAGAATGACTGAGGCATTACATCGAACACCTTAAAACCGATTAGGAGTTGCTCAAATGTGCTGATTCTAATCTAGGTGGGGCAGCTGGATTTGGGCCTGTGATGTGGAGGGATAAGGAGAAACGCTGAGGACTGATGAAATATTTGGGAAAATTTCACGAAGGAAGATCAAATGGATAAAGAAAGAAAGAAATGAGGCGCCCATGGTGGGGCTGAACACCACTGCTCCAGTACTTCCTCTCTCCAGCTATTAGTATTATCTCTGTTGGCAGATCAGCGCCATGAGATGACGATGGAGATTTGTGTCAAGTCAACGTCACACAAAATCCGAGCCAACAGCAGCATGACACCTCTGTTTATGTAGCGCACACACACACACACACACACACACACACACACACACACACACACACACACACACACACACACACACACACACACACACACACACACACACACACACACACACACACACACACACACACACACACACACACACACACACACACACACACACACACACACACACACAGAGCATCTTTGCCTGTGTGTAGGAGTACAAAGCAACACATTAGCCAGACTGCAGTTCCTCGAGGGCAATAACAACCCCACACAGTTAAACCTCACGTAGGCGGACATCAAATATTACTTCCTACTCTCTCTGGATTCAGCTAATAAAACTGTTAGCAGCCCTGCCAAATCTCTACTCACACCGCCAGGGCTTCGCCACCAAACAAATCATGGAAGCTCCAAAAACACACGGAGCCCAACATGAGAATAGAAGCCAGAATCAATCGTTCCGGGCCGTTAAAGTTTCTTATCGCATGTTACTCCGACTGCAGAAACGTAACCGAGGCGAATCTCTGAGGAGCGATTGGGTGATTATGTGTGTACTGTGCAAGTGTAGACACACATAAGCACACATGCTTGGTTAGTGTTTGGATAGAAATAACAAACACACACACACACACACACACACACACACACAAACGTCATTAAGTACATGTGCTAAATGAAGAAAACAAAGGTTTGCAACAGGAGAGCTGCAGCAGCGGTGATGTAGGTCCCAAGTGTTACAAGGAGATAATAATGATGTATGATGTTGCAACTCTACACTGCGAGGATTGATGTTGATGACTAATGGCGTATAATGATGATGACGATGATGAAGAAGGTAGCAGACGACGGAGGTCATAAAAATGAGTGATGAGCCGCTCTCAAACTCGGGGGCCGTCGAGAGCCGACACCGCTCTCGCTGCGCTTTGTGATAAAGCGCGTTGTTGTCTTTGCTGCAATTTGTAGCTAAGCAGCGACGGCCATAACTCTAATGCGGCAATTAGCATTTGAGCAGGAACCCCTGGGACTGACAAACAGCCTTAAAGCAGGCCGAGCGCATCGCCTGGTGTCGGTTGCTCCTCGGCGGCGGTGGTCTGGAGCCGTTCCAGCCAAACAAACAAAGGCACTTCAGCGAGCTGGCAGAGGATCTGTGCTGTCAGAAAACAATTTTGAGGATCAGTGTGTTAGAATTCCGCCAGTGACCAAGAGATGAGGCGTCCTTCAGTTGCTGCTAAATCAGGCGGAAAAAGGAATTAAGCGTTTCAAGCTAAAACGGGATATCCACCGTTTGCTGTTGAAAATGATGGCTGACATGAACATTCCCACGCTATAGGATACAAGTCATACGATAACGTGTTCAAAACGTCTTCAGTGATGCGTTTCTTTTGAGACATGATGCAAGGTAACACCAGGTAGCGTCATTCATCCATGTATGAAGCAGAGAGCCTCCAACATTGGAAATGATTCAACCTTAACGGCACCGTTTTTCTATTTACGCAGCAAAACAAATCTGACAACTTTCCTGTTGCTTGTGCTGACGTGCATTTACATTCCAGAGCTCCTCAGCGTGAATACAGTGATGAAGATCCGACTGCCACGGTTCATCTCGGCGGACCCCGGATCCCAATCTGATGAAGACTTTTCTTGTCGAAACACATTTGTTATGTTTGTGTTCTCCGGCAAACCGCTGAAAAATGATTGGTGTTCCTCGCTATTTTCCGCCAATTTTAGGTGTGAGGTCTGAAATGCTAACATATCGCAGCTGCACACTTATGTAGCAAATTATGCAATTTAAACACACAACCTTTTTGGCATAGGTGTGCGTCTGCCTGCACATCATTCTGCTGCAAAAACTCACCTGATTATACCCCCCTCACACACACACAGAGTCTAATCGGTTTAATTTATTGTGACGGCAAAACAAATCATCTCATACCGGCTCCTAATCATACACTCTGTGCTCTGTGTATCCATTTTTATTATTGCATGAGTGTCTGTGACAATACAGGAGGTGATCACCCAGGAGAGCGTTTGTCTCTCACACACACACACACACACACAGACCTCACGGTTCACCTATGGCGTCTACAAATCATGCAGCTCATTATTTTCAATTATACAACACCGGATGGAATGAGCTCCACTGCGACTAAAAAAAGGAAAGTTTGTCCTGAGGGCGGCGCCTGAGGAAAAGCCACAAGGTTATTAAAATCAGAAGGCTTCATCCCCACCGGCGAGCTTTAATATGCTAAATAACTTTCACAGAAATCTGCTCATTAGATTTTATTATCTGTTGGACGTAAGTGGAGGTTTTGGCGCGATGGCGCTCCATGAAGAGTCAAGCGAAGCGGCCAGAGTGTGTACTGATTGGGCGTGATGGCTGAATCCAAATGTTTGGACATTCTGCGCACTGCTCTTGTGAAGTAAACAGAGGCGGTGCTCTGGTGGAGGCCAGGATTGCTCTGAGCTCTACAATTACACCACTTGTTAGGTCCCACAGGGCCCGGGTGAACTATATGCAGAATGCATAATGCGCCAGACTTCTTCAGGGAAATTGGCCCTAAAATTACAGCAATAAGGAGACGGCGAGGAGGAGGAGGAGGAGGAATAAACACGCTGTATTTATTTGAAGTCATGTATTGATGAAGGCGTGAGGGAGGGCTGGGATGACTGGTTGGGCCTGTAGCACGGGAGACTCAAGATCTATTAAAGATATTCTCCAGAATTACATAAAAGAATCATCATATAAGCTGCTGGAGAGAGGGAACGATGCTGGAGATCCTCAGGACAGCTGTATTGTTCTTACAGATGTCTGAGCAGATGAATCAAGTTAAACTGTGGCCATATTGGGCTCATTATCCAGACTTTATCCAATAGAGCTCATTTCAAGTTCAAATAGAGGGATATTGATTCCGTATTTCACCGTGTAAGACTTTCTGATTACATTCACTTCAAACTGTGACGGCTGGAAATCAGCTTCCCGCTCGGGGAGGAAGACGGCGAGGGCGCGGTGAAGGTGAAGGTGAACACGGTCTCCTTACCTTCCTCTGGTACAGCTCCTCCGGCGTGGTTGACCTCAGGCTGACCAGGCGGTAGTTCTTGGCGACGGTGCGCGGGCGTTTGCGCGGCGGGGCGAAGCGTTCCATCTCCGTCACGTAGTACAGGCCCTGCTTGACGTAGCCGAAGTAGCGAGCTTTGGCCGAGGCCTCCGAGTCCGAGTCCGAGTCGCCGCCTTCATCGCCCTCCTCGTCATCGCTGGCTCCTCCGCTCGGGCTGCTCTCCAGGCGTCCACGCTTCTGGGCGAGCCTCACCTCACACTGCAAGGAAAAATGCAATTTCAGGTCAAAACGACGAGGAGATTCTTCAACCAAAACTGGAATTATGAAGTTTGTCAGGTATCAAGTTCCAAGTCTAAACCCATTAAGTCAATGGACGTTTGAGATCAAATAAAGGTCGAATGACAGACGAGCACATCAACAAGTCAAGTCTCAAGTCCTAATTCAACTTCCAAGTCAATCAGAAGTGGAAGATGGATTCAAGTTTGAGTGACGGACGAGTCCTCAGCCTATCCTCCCGTCTGGTATCAACAGAGACGCTGCGACTGCACTGCAGCAGGATTTCCACTTTCTTTTGGCAGAGCTGAATCTGGTAAACACAGCACATTTATCTGCCTCTCCCAGAGATCAGCAGGCTATCGAAACGAAACAACAGCAAGGTCAAGCTGCTTGATAGAGAATCTAAATTAAGGCCGTTCACACCGTTTTCTCCCTCTTATCTCGCTCCGTTCTCCACTTTTCGTGACTGCTTCGTCCGCCTCGCTCATTTTTCTCCCCGCACCCTGCAAAGTCCTCATATTTCATACCGACGCCCCCTCTAGGTTTCAGCTGTCGGCTGCTCTATCGCAAAGCTCCGCTCCCAGCCAAGGTCTCTGAAACCTTTAGCACCTGTCAGACATTAAAGCGGCTGAAATCAATGGCGAGTCAATGCGGCGTTCATTGTGCTGTACTCACACTTTGCTATTCTAATGTACTAGATCATGTAGGCAAACATCGCATTAGTGTTGTAGAGGCCCTGTGTGTGTGTGTGTGTGTGTGTGTTTAAGACTATACTGGATCGGCACACACACTATCGCCCCGAGTAACAGCAGGCTGATGAAACACTCCACAAAAGTTGTCTGTGTCTCGATCTCTCTCTCAAATAGGAATAAACTCAGAAATTCAATCCGAGCCAAAGCGCATAAATCAGGTTTTACTCCCACCAAAGCCGCACAGAGGCGCCTCCTCGCCCTCCACCCTCGCCTTTCACAAGACACAGGATTTACCTCTAGGCTGAGGAAGCCGCCATCGTGCGCGGGTGTGAGACGCGGCGTCGTCTCGAACCACTCGCACGACTTGCCCAGGAGGTTGCGCAGCGTCCGCACCGACGACACGGTGACGGAGCCCGAGCAGCGGGCCAGGATCAGCACGCCGTCGCTCCACCAGTTCACATCCACCAGCGGGTAGTACTGCTCCTTATCTGGGGACACAGTGAAGTTCAACCCTCCACTTTAAACTCACAGTACAGACACAGAGGGGTGCAGGGAGGGGAAACACATTTGCTGGCCTGTGCATATATGGTTGGTTGTGTGTTTAATACCTACAGGATTGAGGGAATGAGACGTGTCACAGATCATTAAAACATGACTGCTGTGTCAGCACGTCAGCACGTCAGCCCTCTTTAGCCCTGCAGGCAAAGCTACCTTTTATTTTCTTCCTTCTCTCCAGCGAAGTCTTCCACTCCGGGTTGATCTCCTCAAATCCTGGCTGTAGCAAGGACGGAAAGATGGAGGAACCAGGGAACAAGGGGGGAGGGAGGGTGTGAAGTGAGAGAAGGAGAGAGCGAGAGAGAGAGAGAGAGAGAGAGTGAGGAGGGAGGGAATTAATCTGCTAAGCCTGTTGACATTTACAGCACGCCGCGCAAACGCCAGACTGGGACCGGCGCTGGAGCAGAACATGCATAAATGCCGCGGAAATCGGCACAGCGTCCCGTAAAGGCGACTTCTTCCTAAGCTGTGTGAAAAGAACACGCACACACACACACACACACACCCTCTGACAAATACACACACCTTGGCCAGAGAGAGATTACATTAATACATGTAGTCAAGCGGTAAACGTACAGAATAAGACTAGCGCACACACGTATGACTGCATGCGTACGTACACACACAAACACACACACACACACACGGCATACCTGTTGTTCTTGGCTCCACGACGACCTCTGCTTGAGGGAGGGAACGTCCCAGATGGACAGACGACCCGAGAAGTGGATGACGGCCAACAGGGCGCCATCGGGGCTCAAGCTCATGCGGAATACGCCATCCTGGACCAAACACGCATCCATAAACACACAAGCACACACACACATACAGCTTGTTTCAGCAGCTCCTGCATATTGGATGGTAAATTCAGGGTAGGCAGAGAGAGAGAGAGAGAGAGGAGGCAAGCTTTACCTTTTCATCTCCTTGTCGGGAAAATAACCTGAAGCTGGGGATCCTGAAGAAACCTCGCTTCTGCTGCTAACCACGCAGAAAAGATGCCGTCAGTCTGTGTGTGAGTGTGTGTGTGTGTGTGTGTGTGTGTGTGTGTGTGTGTGTGTGTGTGTGTGTGTGTGTGTGTGTGTGTGTGTGTGTGTGTGTGTGTGTGTGGTTTCCCTACCGCCTTGACATCATCTTCGTAGCTGGTGACCTGTTTGTAGTGCGGCGAGCCAGACAGAGTCCTCCAGGCCGTGATCCCGCAGCGCGAGGCCTTGGATGTGCACTCATCGCCCGACTCACAGCCTCCGACCAGCAGCAACCTGCAGCAACAACAACAACAACGCGCTCTTCATATCAATGTATGGCTGCGTGTGTGTGTTATGAGGGTGTGCTTCAGCTGGACCGTGGCGCTGCAGAATGGGTAGCAAATCCAGGGGAGTGGCTGGCAAATGTGGGTTCAGGAAGGAAGCGGCA
>NW_027466855.1:102500-242500 GCF_046128005.1 Genypterus blacodes
CTTTGCTTTTGGTGCAGTGTGTTTTGGTGTGTGTGTGTGTATGTGATATAAACACATATCAGTTTATCTCCTAAAAGAAAGTTTAAAATGACAGAAGTACCACAGGAGTACGCGCTCACACTGCACGAGACGCTTAAAAGTCAAAAGAGCGTTTCAGCGAGCTGAGCCAGAGCCAATATTAGCTGTGTGTGTGAGTGTGTGTGTCTGTGTGAGAGAGAACGCCTTACCCTGACACTTCCCAATGACTGAGCCAAAGTCATCTCTCACAGACCTGAAGAGGAGAAACACACACACAAACACACAAAGAGGGAGGGGGGGGGCGAGAGAGAAGCAATGATGAAACAAAAGGTTCAAATAGTAAAAAGAATACCAAATATCAAACGACTGACTGACAGCCTCTCACACACACACACACACACACACGCACACGCACACGCACACGCACACGCACACGCTCTGATTTAAACTCGGGCCTGTTACACTGTGGAGATGTACTGAGTGGGCCTGGGTGTGTGCGTGTGTGTGTGTGCGTGTGCCTGTGCGTGTGTGTGTCAGATGTAGCATAACGCAGGATGTAACAGCCACTGATCACCTGCCAGCAGCTCAGTGAATCATGCAGACTGGGCCTTGGGAGTGGGCAGAGCTTAAAACAGCCTAACACACACACCAGCTCAGCGAATAAGACCCCCCCCAGACACACACACACACTGATGCCATAAAACACCGGAGTGTGTATGCTGTATCACCTTTAGCTGAGGCGGGATGAGAACACAACATGGCCGACCACAAACAGAGCCATGCTACACACTCACCCAATGGTTTTTGGGGGCATAAACATCATAAACCGATTACACACACACTTTGCGTCGATACCAAACAGCAGCATCTGTTACATATTGACAGTATTTCACAGTAAAAGCTTCCAGCGACTGTAAACCAGGCTGACTAGTATTGATTCTGATTTCAATTTGGCTCCTCTTAACGCGTTACATCGTGTCAACCGAGCAAAGCGCTCGCTGACGGAGTGTGTTTCTGTGTGTAAAGAGAAAATTGGATTTGTGCTGGGAAATAATTACAACCACTCAAAACTGCTGTTTGTCAAATTTGAGCCCCAGTCGAGCTTCTGCATATGCGCGCACACACACACGCACACACACACAAGCTTAGTCTTCATTCCCTGGTGCCACATGCCACAAATTGATAAACTACTTTGATTTGCAAATGTGATTATGCTTCTGTTGGTGATTGTGTTCGTTACCTGCTGTGCTGACACGCGAGCCAAACACACACATACAAACACACACAAACACACACTAGTAACCACCTTAACCAACTCTCTCTCTGTCCTCATTCAATATACAAGCCCAGACCACAGCAGTTTTTAAGGGAGACGTAATAAATCACCCCATTAATTAACAGGCTTTCTATCACTCTCACTCTCTCACACACACACACACAGCATTTCAAACACAGGAATGGAGTTCAATAATTACCTAATCTCCACACACTGATCCTGAACCACTGCCAACAGTTTTCCATTACTGTGGAGAAAAAGAGAGTGGACAAGAATGAACGGCACAGGAAAGCAAATGAGCGGGGGAACGGGGCGAGAGAGCAGAGGATGAGAGGGGTGACAGAGAGAGAGAGAGAGAGAACGAGAGAGAGAGATAAGTAAAATTGCCGGTGATGAGTGATATAAATCAAAGCCGGAGATGAAAGGAAGACCACACTGCCGCATGATTGAGGATAAAAGACATATTTGGCAGTGACAATGGAGAAGAGTGTGTGTGTGTGTGTGTGTGTGTGTGTGTGTGTGTGTGTGTGTGTGTGTGTGTGTGTGTGTGTGTGTGTGTGTGTGTGTGTGTGTGTGTGTGTGTGTGTGTGTGTGTGTGTGTGTGTGTGTGTGTGTGTGTGTGTGTGTGTGTGGTGTGATTTGGCGGAGGAGACAGATAAAGGCAGGGATAAGAGCTCAGGTTGGACGGTTCAAAGAGAAAAGGAAGGATAATGATTGGGGGCATTAAACTGGGAGCTGAGATAGGAATGAAATGAGGAAGAGAGATTTACAGCAGGCCAGGAACGAAATGGAAGGATCACGCACATCAAACTAATGGACAACCAACGGCATCAGTGGGCCGCGCTTAACGCCGTCTTACATGGCTGGATCGATAGCCAATTAAAAACTACCTTTCTACTTGGTTTGTCTGTTGTAATGAGTACAATTAAATAATTGGCTGAGGGGAAACTGAGGGAGAGTGAAGCAGAGAACAGGGAGGCTTAGTGCCTGTCAGCAACAAAGAAGCACATATTCAGGCATTGATTACAGTGTGTGTGTGTATATATGTGTATGTGTGTGTGTGTGTGTGTGTGTGTCGCACCTTGCTAACACCAGCTGCCAGTTGATCTGCTTGTTTGCCAGGCGGACGAGGCCGAGGGGCAGAGAGGAGCTGGAGGGGCTGAGGCAAACGGAGTCAAACACACACATTAAAAAGCAATAAATGACACCAAAACACACAAATCTGCCACAAAGGAGACCAATAATGGAGGAATTGTATTAATTTACATTAATTCATCTTTGATATGACACATTTGTTGTTTTGGCCGAGGAGGTTTTGGATGGATGGCACATAAAGGAACATTAACACTGCAGAGTCCACTAACATCTTTCTTCATTTCTCGAAAACTATGGCACAGATCTTAATGAAAATAAATCTGGCATGATGGACTAGGAACAAGTGCAACTATATTGATCTGATCTAATCACATTTATAGCCTCAAAGTACCACAACCACCAATACACAGCTAACACAGTGCCAAGAGGAACATCTTTGATATTTGCATGCTAAATCTCTGTACACATCAGATTTAAAGGTCCTAAGAAGAATCAGAAGTTGTTAATTTGCCAAGGGAGCACAATCAAAAGGACTGTAGTTTCTCTTGAAAGAACATGTGTGATAAGAAGCTTACAGCTGCATACCAGCACACTGTACTACATAAATACTGTGAATACCACAGCTTGTGGTCTACACCCCTGATCCCTGCATACAGCCCACCACAGACATATACGAGGATCAGTAGCTTTGGGGCGAGAGGGGAGGAGTGAAGCTGGGGCAGCGAGGCGAGAGGAATTCTTAAATATTTAACTAGATTATTGATGGTGCGAGCTAACCACCTGCTGAGAGGATAAGCAGGCGGCGGTGCAAGTGTAAAACTGCAAACCGTCTCTCCATCTGTTCACATCTGCCAGCAGAGTGTTTGCAGTAAAGACGGCGAAGAGATTTTGAGTCTGGCGCAGCTAAAACAGGCTCAATCTTCTTTCCATCGGTGGATTTCAAAACCAATGCCCAAACTACTCCTTACTATTCCCTCACAGGGCTTTGAACTAAGTAAAAAGTAAAACCAAAAACAGGACTTCTGCTTTATTTATCAGGATTTCACCAACTGATAGTCCATCATGGGTTAAATATGTCCTGATTCTGTGATTGAGATTTGTGTATTAGGCTCAAAGATTTCAAAACACACCCTTAAGAAATCATTTTGATTAAATTCACAGATTTGAACCCAGATTCAGATCTGCACTTAAATGGAAAGAGTTTGTATCTCTATTGTTGCTTCACTGCTCCAACTAGTTTGATCAAAATCAGTACTGAAACTTTCTATTACTACTGAAAATAACCAAGACTTTTCATGAAAGAGTCAGTGGTGGAAATTAAAGTCACGTCTATGCGTCTCCATAGTGATAAATGTTTGGGCCATCAGTCCATAACACTGACTGATGGCGCCTCTGTGATTGATCAGAGCCCGTCCTCCCTTTCAACATCTGGATGTACAGAGTCGTAAGGAAGAACTCACCTGTACCACATATACTGCAGGATCAAGCGAAACGGCCCTGTAAAACATAAACAAACGGTAGGTACAGGGGGTTAGATTGATAATAGTCATGCTATGATAGTGTAACACTTTATTGGTTAGTGTATGGAACTCAATCTTCAAAACATTGAACAAACAAAGCAATGTATCCTACTTAGATTTACATGCATCATTTGATTTTCATGCATAATTAGATTAGAAAAGAATCTGACTATAGATTAATGAGTATCCTGGTGTATTCCAACAGAAAGCGCTGCTATTTGCCACCACAAACACACAATATAAACGTTGGAAACTTTTATAAAAGGTCATCAAATGTGTGTTTGATGTTGTGTACATGTGTGCTGGACAGCTGTGACACTGCAGGAAAGCAGAAACTCACGGATGAACAGAAGTCACTTACCTGTCAGTGCTTTGGCCACTACAGATGTGCTGTTGTGCTCCTTGCTGCCCCGCAGCTGAAAGCATCACACAGTAACAAGAAAGTCAGAGGGTTTCTAAAGAAGGACCATGTTATTATCTATTAAATGTAATGGCTGAGCTGACAATCAGTTAAAAATGCTGATTCTTTCCTTTTCAAAGTTACTAAGTTATGATTGTGCCAGTGTGGTCGCGTGCACTCGGAAGCTAAATAAACGGTTAAATATGTGGTGTGTGTAGAGTAAGTGTATCGCAGTGATGTAAAATTAGCTTTAATAATGTAATAATGTTTCATAATAATGATATAAGGACATAACTTGCACAGCGGCGGTGATAACGGGAGTGCTGGGCGCGCGACGTGGCTTTACACAGCTGACACCATTCAAACCGTAATTAGTGGACTTTCAGAGGCCGTTTATACACTTAAATGTTCACTACAACACTCACGGGGAGGGCGGGTTACGAGTAAAGTTGAGCGTCTGACTCACCTGAGTGTCCGTCTCGGGCGGCCATTCGTGAATAACCAGCAGGTCGTACAAAATGTTTTCGTCTTCGCCTTCTACCAAACTGTCTTCAGCCATGTTTATTTTAACTCGGCTGTCAAGAAGTCTACGGCGGTCAGCGAGGGACAAGTTAGCTGAGGCGCTTTGTTTATAAACTGTGACAAGCGACGTTATGGCTGAATTTGTTAGAAAACTGCGGGTTAAAAACTGTCAAATTAATGCCTTTAGGTTGTAGTGCATTAAAATGAATGATTTACAATTTATTATTGCAGTAGTTTGGAAAACAACCACGCGGAACTTTGCTGTAAGATAACATTCTAGTACGGCGCTTTACCGGGGTTGCACCCTGTCAGAATATCAGACAACGTTGCATCCGCTTGTGTTGCACTTGTATCAGCAATAATGGCAGCGTTTTCTGGTGAGACGTTCTTCTATTCTAACCTTCCTATCGTTGCATGTGTGTTTTAACCGTACCCTGACTGCACAACGAATGTATTAAATCACGAACTGTGTGTTTTGTCAAACAGAAATGGGAGTTATGGGTGAGATCGCACAGGCGGTGGAGGAGATGGACTGGCTGTAAGTCACTTTGAAGTGATTGTGTTTACAACTCAGCACTTTTGTCGTGGTCTTCGTTCTAGTTGTACTTCGTATGAGCTTCCTTTATATAAATGTTAAATTACAAAACAGGAAATTTCAAAATCAAACTCAAGTCACAAAGCTGTGCTGCTTCAACAGTGTCAGACTCTAAAGCTCCTTAAATAAACAACATTGATGTCATCCAATAAGAGTGACAACAGTGAGTCTGCACTCTGACAGGTGATGCAGCGCCTCAGCGGCTCTTCACTCTTAGTGTTTTGTAGTTAAACATTATAAGCAAAGACGTGCCTAAACACACATTATAGTTCTATTGTATGATGTAATGATTGTCACGGTTAATACTGAACCGTTGATTCTCTTTACTTATTTATTCCAGGCTGCCGACTGACATCCAGGCTGAGTCCATCCCACTCATTCTTGGTGGGGGAGATGTTCTCATGGTAAAGCACAGACACACACACATACACACACACACTAACACACACATTTTGCTCAAGCGTGACACCTGATTTGTTTGTTTTTTCAGGCAGCAGAAACAGGCAGCGGTAAAACCGGTGTAAGTAACTGAAAGCTTCACAATTTGCAAAATACAAAAATCTTTATATTCACACACCTCACGCTTCCATGTTGAGTGTAATAAAGAAAGCTTGTGCTTGTTTAGTTACTCTTAATCCTCCCTGTCATCTTCAGGCCTTCAGTATCCCTGTGATCCAGATCGTGTACGAGACCCTGAAGGACCAGCAGGAGGGAAAGACAGGCAGAGCCTCGGTGAAGACTGGAGGAGCCGGTGAGGAAACCTTCTCATGACTCATCTGTGTGTCTGACAAGCCAGCAGCTAGTTTAACTTTGTTTTCTTTCTTCTCAGTCTTCAACACTTGGCAGATGAATCCATATGACCGGAGTCCAGCCTTTGGTAAGAATCATCTCACATTTGAGCACTAGAGGGCAGTAAAACCCAGTGCTGTGTTCCAGTTTGTGCCCATGTTTGTTTGTTTGCTCTCCAGCGATAAGTGGAGATGGATTGTGCTGCCAGAGCAGAGAGTTTAAAGAGTGGCACGGCTGTCGCTCTACTAAAGGCGTCACCAAAGGTAAGCAAGTCAGATGAAGTTTTGCTGAAAATCAAACCTCCCCGTCCTTCGTCCTCCATCTTCCTCCTCTTCTTCTTGTGTCCAGGGAAGTACTACTACGAGGTGACGTGCCACGACCAGGGGCTGTGTCGGGTGGGCTGGTCCACCAGTCTCGCAGCCCTGGACCTGGGTATGCACACACACAACATCACACACACACACCGGGCTAAAGCATAGACGGTTCAGTGGAGCGCTGATATCACTCTGGACCTTTCTGCCTTTTTTTCAGGGACGGATAAGTACGGTTTTGGTTTTGGAGGGACGGGAAAGAAATCGCACAACAAGCAGTTTGACAGCTACGGAGAGGTGAGACATCAGTGAGTGTGTGTGTGTGTGTGTGTGTGTGCAAAAGACAATGAGGATGAGGATCATTGTCAAGCATGTGTCTTTAATTCATCTGACTTCTTCTTTCTGCAGGAGTTTACGATGCACGACACTATCGGTTGCTACCTGGATCTGGAGAAGGCACAAATCTCCTTCTCTAAGAATGGTACAGTCTGATTCATTAGGATTCTTGTTATGATGTCTGCTGTCAAACTTTTGTGTTAAATGACTCGCTGCTTTGTTTCCCTACCAGGTAACGACCTCGGTTCAGCTTTTGATATTCCACAAAATCTGAACAATCAGCCGTTCTTCGCCTCCTGCGTTCTGAAGGTATCTGTGGAAAAGTCTTTACAGCAGCTATGGAAACAAACCAAGCTGTGACCAATCTGCACCACACAAATTGTTCTTTTCCCCTTTTTTATCCGCCAGAATGCAGAGCTGAAGTTTAACTTTGGAGGCGAGGACTTTAAGAACCCTCCAAAGAGCGGCTTTGTAGCGTTTGACCAGGCTCCAGAGGGACATGCGGTCAAATCCTCCCAGACGGGTAAGTGGAGGCGAGGCGAGGCGCCATTATTACATAAGGGGAGGAATAGGATGATGCATTTAGTCCTTTCACAATAAAAGTTCTAAACTAAAACCAGTGCTTTGAAGGGTTGTGCGTTTGTTTGTGTTTGTGCAGGCAGTGCGAAGGTGACTCAGGTGAAAACCTCATCCAACGCACCCAAAGCCCTGATCATCGAGCCGTCCAAAGAGCTGGCCGAGCAAACCCTCAATGTGGTCAAACATTTTAAGAAATACGTGGACAACCCCAAACTCAGGTAGGCTCAGCAGGAGTCATTCCTACTTTAGACCACTAGATGGAGCCAGAGTCCAAGAATACACACTGACACCAGCACACACACTGGATCTGTCACTGCAGGGATCTGTTGGTGATGGGTGGTGTGGCGGCCAAAGACCAGCTGGCGGCTCTGGAGCAGGGGGTAGGTGACACACACACACACACACACACACGTTAGTCACTGCTGTCGGCCTCTGTTTGCCAACTTTGTTTTGCTCTGTGGTTAGGTGGATATCGTGGTGGGAACGCCGGGCCGGTTGGACGACCTGATATCCACCGGGAAACTGAGTCTGGCTCAAGTCCGCTTCCTGGTCTTGGACGAGTGTGTATGTGCATTATATTATTTTAAATTCTTTACATCTTATTGTCAATAACGAAGCCAGTAACCTTTGGTTCTTTGGGTTGTGTGTGTGTGTGTGTGTGTGTCCCTCAGGATGGTCTCCTGTCAGCAGGCTACACAGACTTCATCAATAGGATCCATAACCAGATCCCTCAAGTCACCTCTGATGGGAAGAGACTGCAGGTGTGACAATAACCTGATGTGTCTCCAAACATCTGTCCCCATTTGTCCCGGAGGACGTTTAACCCCATCATCCGTCCTCTCTCTCTCCCTCCTTCTCCCAGGTGATCGTGTGCTCGGCCACGCTGCATTCGTTCGACGTGAAGAAGCTGTCGGAGCGCATCATGCACTTCCCCACCTGGGTGGACTTGAAGGGCGAGGACTCGGTCCCGGAGACGGTCCACCACGTGGTCGTGCCCGTCAACCCCAAGGCCGATCGTCTGTGGGAGCGCCTGGGCAAGAACCACATCCGGGTGAGAACAGAGACGACGCGACTCATAGGTGACGTGTCTGCAGAGGAGCAGCAGGTCAAGAACTGTTCCACTCCATACGTTGATTTATTAACCAGTTCCGACTTTCTGACCTGTGTTTGCTGAGGTAGACTGATGAGGTCCACGCTAAAGACAACACCAGACCAGGAGGAACCTCAGCAGGTAACAAACTAAACTTCCCGTCCTCCTATCTGTGATGAGCTCTTAAATACGGCCTCTGCAACGACTGGATGCATATGTGTGTGTGTGTGTGTGTGTGTTCCAGAGATGTGGTCGGAAGCCATCAAGATGCTGAAGGGCGAGTACACGGTGAGGGCCATCAACGAGCACAAGATGGACCAGGCCATCGTCTTCTGCCGCACCAAGATCGACTGCGACAACATGGAACAGTACCTGATGCAGCAGGGTGGAGGTGAGCCGCGTCACCATAATGCTGCTCTACTCATTTACTGGGATACAAAGGCCAAAGGTCAAATGAAACACATGTGCCGCTCTGTCTGCTTCAGGCCCCGATAAGAAAGGCCACCAGTTGTCCTGCGTTTGTCTCCATGGCGATCGTAAACCCCAAGAGAGGAAAAACAACTTGGACCGCTTCAAGGTAAAAACAATGTCTAATTCACTTTGACAAACTCGGTCCAGTTTAGTCCAGTTCCGGTGTTTGAACGTCTCCCTGCGTCAACAGCGTAAAGAAGTGAGGCTGCTGATCTGCACCGACGTCGCCGCCCGGGGAATCGACATCCACGGCGTTCCTTACGGTAAGACAAAGACGCCGAGACTGGAGGGACATCGGCCTGCGTTTTAGACTCTCTGTCCACTCTCTAACTGCTTTTGTCTCCTTCCTCCAGTGATTAACGTCACGCTGCCAGACGAGAAGCAGAACTATGTGCATCGTATTGGCAGGGTGGGCCGAGCAGAGAGGTCAGTGCTCCAAATCAGTGGCATTCTGGGTAAAATCAGGGAGAAACCATTTAATCCTGTTTGTGTCAATAACTAACAACAATATGTCTTCTCAGGATGGGACTGGCCATCTCCTTAGTTGCCATGGAGAAAGAGAAGGTAGGATGGAAGAGAGAAGTACACTCAATCATTAAGTAGACATAGTTTGGGGAAATGGCTGCAAGTGTGTGTGTGTGTGTGTGTGTGTGTCTCTGATGTGTCCAGGTGTGGTACCACGTCTGTGCCAACCGAGGCCGAGGCTGCTACAACACGCGGCTGAAGGAGGACGGAGGCTGCACCATCTGGTACAACGAGAAGGAGGTAAGCAGACGCTGAGTGGGTGGAGTCGAAGAACTTCCCCAACTGAATTCCACCTGCGTCACTTTTCCTCTCCTTCCCCTCCGATCGCAGCTCCTGTCAGATATCGAGGAACATCTCAAATGCACCATCACCCAGTGCGAGCCAGACATCAAAGTGCCCCTGGACGAGTTTGACGGCAAGGTCAACTACGGTCAGCGCCGGGCACAGGGAGGTACGTATGACGGCCAGCAGGAGGAGGAGGAGGAGGAGGAGGAGGAATGTGTGCCAAACGTGTCAAAGCATCTAATCCGCTGCTTTCCCCATCTTCATCCTTTGACACTCCTGCTTAGGTGGCAACTACAAGGGTCACGTGGACGTGTTGGCCCCGACCGTGCAGGAGCTGGCAAACCTGGAGAGAGAAGTCCAGAGTTCCTTCCTCCACCTGGGCTACATGCCAAACCAGCTTTTCCGAGCCTTCTGAACGGGGCGCCACCAGCACAACGCAGTCGGCTGAGTTACAATAAGCAGCAACAAGACAGAACAACAAGTGCAGAATTCACATCCCTGTTAGTGTTTACGTCAGAGTTTGGAGCCTGGTCTGCTTTTGCTTGTGTTTGTTCTGTATTTCTGCGTCAAACTCCAAGGACAGACGGCTTCACCACACGACACCAACAACTAAAGCTAAACTTAATTTGTAAAATGGCTGAACGGCTGAATGACATATTTAATTTTCCCTTTGAATGATTTGGAAAAAACTGTCGTGGTTTATGAAGATCGATGCTTTCGTTTTGTGTAATAAACTCATGTAGCCTAGCAACAGACTGGAGTGGTTTCTTTGCCACGTTACGGTAAACAAACTTTATGAACTGAAGAGAGGAGAAGAAGAAGGAAGGTAATGGTAAAGTATATATAATCTGAGGCGTCACTGTGAAGTGAGTGAGTCACTGAGGTAAGGAGAGTCAAGTGTCTTGCTCAAGGACACTTAAGTAGATAAACTGTTGGTGACAACCATCTGTCTAAGGATTTCAACTACCTACTGGATAAATACTGTATCTCATTAAATGTAGTAAATCACTTATATTACAGACTTATTTGTGGATTTAAGCAAAGATAAGAGTTTTTATTGAAACTCCTCCCACAGCAGTGTTCTATGAAGTTTTGAGTTACATTCATACTAAAGCCAAAGATTATTTCTTGTATAATGTATTTAAATATCGACTCTCAAATACAAAGATTATGCAGCACTACAAACTGCTTGATTCATAAATATTTAAACACAAACTCAGGCCTAAACACAATCCTGTCCCAGATATGTAAAGCTTACGTATAGGAATATTTTAACTATAAAGTAGAAAACGGATCACAGCTGCCTTTACCCTTTACAGCCACGGGGGTCGCTGTTTCCTTCATTTCTTCCCGGTGTGGCAGCAGAGGTCACAGTTTGCCTTTGAGAATGCAGAGGCAGCCGCTTGGCCTTAATTACAAGGGTTGTGGACGCACAGTGACAGTCACAGAGAACACACACACATACACCCCCCCACACACACACACACACGCACAGAGGTTATCGCAGGGTAGCAGGCGCATGACACCTCAGATTTGCCAATAGGGCGACAAGGTTAAGAGCTGGCAGCTATTGTGTCTCTCTCTTCCTCGGGTAACTCTTTCTCCTGCCCCTCCTCCTCCAGCCTTCCCCTCTCTCATCCACCCCCTCCCCCTTAGTTGTCACCACCACTCCTATAAACACAGACACACACACACACACACACACACACACAGCCATACACAGGAGCTTGGTTGCAATAAAAATGAATGGTTTGCTGACAGAAAGTGTCACGTGAGGTGGTTGTGTGTGTGTGTGTGTGTGTGTGAGCATAAGAGAGAGAGAGGTTGCAGTGGTTTCCCCACGCGTCGCCCCACCCCATGCACGTCTCCATTCCGCCATTGTAGCCGTGCAGTTATTCATGTCATGTCCCTCACCTCCCTCTCCTCTCTCCTCCCCCCCCTCCTCCCCCCTCCTATCTGCTCCCTCCATCCCTCCCTGGCTGCCTACCCTCTCCTCCTCCTCACCCTCTTCTTCCTCCCTCTTCGTCTGTCTGCCCAAACTAACTCTGCCTCGCCGAGTTTATTATTAGCGTCTCTCCCTGTTTCGCTCTGGTTCTTTTTGAAATCTATTTTCTCTCCCTTCACCCTCTTAACACAGCATCACCTTACATAAGACTCCTCCCCCCTCCTCCACCCACCTCAACCTCTCTCTCTCTCTCTCTCTCTCTCTCTCTCTTTCCTTCCTCCCCCTCTGCCCCTCCCTTCCTACAGATCTAGGCACTGGCACATTGTTTTCCATTCATCCTCTCACCTTTAACCCTTTCAGCAGCAAAAACCTAAAACACGCACACACACACACACACACACACACACACACACACACACACACACAAAATGGAACTTTCCGAAACCCACATTTACATTCTGAATTCATGCATTAAGCCAAATCACTATCAGCTACTTTGAGAGAGAGAGAGAGAGAGGGAGAGAGATGGGGAGAGAGGGAGCGATGGAGGTGCAGACAATGAGGGGAGCTGCTGCAGCTCAGGGGTTTGCCTGCGGGGACTCGTGGACTCGTCTCACTGTGACCAGAGACGCTCCATTCTGTGCAGTGAGACAAAACTTTTCCAGCAGCACTTCTTACACAATACTTTGTGTTTGTTACTGAATCTACCCTCACTGCCACACTCAACTGCCATTGGATGAAAAAAAAGTAATATCACAATGATGTCATTTGTCTCTGCAGTGAAGCCGCCTGTTGTCTTTCACTTCACTTGGTTGCCATTAGTGACACAGAGCAGGGACACATATTCGTCTCTCTCCAGAGTTTGGGGGGAAACTCATTAGTGTAAATGTGCTGACAGGGCAGGAATGTTGTTTTACTCTCTCTCTCTCTCTCTCTCTCTCTCTCTCTCTCTCTCTCTCTCTCTTGACAGACCTGCCAGGCAAAGAGAGAGAAAAAGACATAAACACATGCAGAAGCTTCCCTGTCTGCTGTATCTATATGGAAGGATGGTAAGAGATCCTGTTTTGGGTGCAATGCAGTGGAGAGCACTGCAGCACTGTGACCCAACATCCACATGAAAACTCTTCTAGGTCAAGGTCACGGTCTCCTTTCTTTGTCCCACTTCACCCTAGAGCCTAAGAAAGGTGTTTTAGGCCGGACAGATGCTCTGTATGAGACGGCAAAGAAGAAGAAGATGAAGAAGAAGTTTGCCGGTGTTTGTGTTCCCCTGCTGAATAATGGATGAAGTGCAGACTGAGAGGCCTTTGGAGGTTGCGTGATATTGCAGCAGTGGCTTTCTTCTTCTTCTTCTTCTGCTGCTCTGGAGTCGTTGGCCTCGTCTTCAATCCTGAGAAACTAAAGGATGGGGCCTGGAGTCATGTCGGTGTCATGACGATCCCAGTTTGTTAGAATTCACTTTCATTCCATCTCGTCTTGTTTGATGATTTTAGATAATTGACTTGTCGAGCACAGATGTGACGTAACAACGGGCTGCATTCCATTTCCCCCAGTTCCAGGCTCCTGGTTTATGGCTCACTGGAGCAAAACCGTCATTAATGCTGTTTGCTACACCAGCAATTTGTTTTTCCTCCTTCGGCAGTCGAGAATGTGTGTCGGCTACACACAGAGCTCGTGTGTGTGTGTAGTGGTATAGTGTAGGAGGTGACAGTAACATAAATGTGAAGGTTAGTATGGATCTGGTGTGTTGTGCTGCAGTAAAGCAAAGAAGGAGCAGTAGTTGTGTTGCTCCCCGAGGAAGAGAGAAGAGCTAATACCTGCTGCTATACTCAACACACAGACAAACCATGATGGATGATGCTGTGACTGTGTGTGTGTGTGTGTGTGTGTGTGTGTGTGTGTGTGTGTGTGTGTGTGTGTGTGTGTGTGTGTGTGTGTGTGTGTGTGTGTGTGATTTTTTGCAGTTCTTGCTGATTGGGTTTCTGTTCATCTGTGTGTGCGTGCTTTTAATTCCATTTCAGTTCAGTGTGTGTTTGTGTGCTGGTATTGACAGTGAGACTTGGTGGGCAGTGTGGACGTGAGCCAGAGAATAATCCATCACATTTCGGTATTGATTACCCAGATGGTGGCGCTGTAATGAGCATTTTGCTCAAGAAGTTTTGATCCATAGATTTTTAGACTTCTAGTTTCAGCTAAAGACAACTGAAGAGATATGGAAATTCTTGAAAATATGAAAATAAATCCAATAGCGTATCTGCCAGTGAGACTGATACATAAACACATCACAGAAGGAATCACTGCTGTGCACGCTGAGGCTGCAGTCAGATGCTTTATGTCCCCGTCTCTGTAGAGCTGTAAAGACGCTGCACAAAGCAATCGCCTGGATATTTATCTCTGTCGCCTTTGTTGCAATGCTGTGTTTTATTTACCTCCATCTTGGGAAATTAAACCTTCATTTGCACGGAAGGATTGTTCCAAAGTCCAAACCTGCTCCATAATAACATCATATCATAATCATGAATGTAAAGAGTGAGAGGTGTTTGCATTGATTACAGCTTTTCCCAGGACTTTGTGGGCATGTGTGTACGAACCACGCTTGATTGACAGCTCCCTGACTCAAGAAAATGGATTTTGGTTTGTGGTTTTGGTGAGAATAATCACAGTGAATGATTTTGAGTTTGGTTGGTTGTAATTGTTGGTTAATCACAGACGTTTTCCTTCACATGCTGCTAATGGAGTTTGTACAAATGTAAAAGATAGAGCTCCGTGTTTAAGCCTTGAATACGCCAGCAGGTAATAACTTCACATCATGTTTCCTTCTACAGTAAAACCTGAATGCACCAGTCTCTTTCATTCAGCTCTCAGTGAGATATTTCACTAATCAAGCTTAATGACTCACCTAAATTCATCTAATTATGTCAAGTGGGTTAAATCATTATTCAGTGAAGTAAATCAAGCTATTTTAGACGCGTTTCGCTTGATTTCAACTGCATGGGAGCGGAAATTCTGAAGTGATAGAACCGTGAAAGCACAATTTAGCAGAAAGCAAACAAAGATCTGAGCTCTGCTATCTGACGCCATCAATGTGGTGAAGACTTCAAACAGGATTTAACATGAGTATTATTCATTTTAATGAGAGAAAAAGTCCTGCCCTCCAACATCCTGTCCATAAAACTGGTATGTAATTGTTTTGAATCAGTCTTTTATTTCTCATCTCAAAGTAACAGGAGGAAGTCATCAGCACAGAGTGAGATTAAGCCCAAACAACAGCAAACGATGATTTTGTTGAGTCATTCTTCCAAAATAAAGCTACTAATTCTTACTGTGCCGTCTGAATACTTGATGTCTCATCCAGCCTCTCACCTGTCAATGTCATCACGACCTCAGCAGATGTACGCTTAGAAGTTAAAGAATTTCGGGGTGGACTAGCCGCCAGAGTTTGCCTCCAGAAAATGTTTTGTTTTGGACCGACAGGAGCAATAAAGACAGACACGGGATACGAGTCGGGTTTATTACTTTTAATCAATTCAGCTAGCTACAAAATGTCCACCACTTCACACACTGACAGGATACAGAGAGGGAGTCTTTAATATTACATGCGTTGAGGACATCAATCTCACAGTTGAACCTATTGTGTCATTCAGGTTTAGGTTTATTTACCTTTACTCTAACTTCTCCACGTTTTGGCGATTTGGTGTGCATAGCTCTAAAGTACAGAAGCAACAAAAAACCCTTTTGTATGTATTTTTTGTTCCAGAGTATAGTTATTGTTATTCAATATTATCAGTATTTTGTTTTACCAATAACAAACCACACGGGGAGAATAAACTTACAGATACAGTCTTCTTATAAAAGTAAGGTCTCTCAGAAATATGCGTCTTTGCTTTACATTGCAAACGTTTATTTATTCTTTATTTTTTTCAGAGCATCCAAAACCTATGTTACAACACACAACCAGTCCCCATCTTTCAGCACATAATCAACATCTTCATCACTGAACTGCATAATCATTTAAAAAACAGGTCTTTTTTTTTTGCAATACAACCCCCCGAGTCCTCATTTTTTTCACCTTTATCTCACTTTTTTGTTCCCTTTTTGCATTATTTTACAACGAGATGGTCACAGTTCGGTAAATATATCGAGACAGAAAGAGTGGCACTATTGCAAACTTGCAGGAGTATGGAACGATCAACTGTGTCCTAATACTGAGCATGCGTTTTGTCATTTTGCTACTGCCATGTTATCATTTTTTATATATATTTTTTCAGACAGGTTTTATTTATAAGACTAAAATCTACCATTTGTCATGCAGAGAACGCACAATTCACATCACTTGGAATGCAATGTCTAATACAGCTACAGAGAGAGAGAGAGAGTCTAGTTGCACATTGTCTAAACAGTAACTCAGTATGATTGCGAGGAAGGAAAATGAACCCGCGGCTGCCTTTTTGATTGTAAGTGCTCTTTGTAAATCCCGTTCATCTGTACTGTCGCTTTAGTAAACGTTTACTCCTGTTCTCCCCATCAGCCTTCACTCTTTTTGTCATGACAACACCAAAATAAGGAGCATGACAGTAGCCTAAATGGAATGACACAGTTTTACTAAGACGATACTGAGATACTGAAAAGGAAAAATCATAAAAACAGCTTGTATAGCATTCCTATTATATACTTGTCATCCAGAGCAGTGTATTTATATATATATATATTATATATGATATATAATAATATATGATATATATATTTGATAAAGAGAATAAAAACTTCACAAGTGAGCTAGAGAGCCATCGAGTCAGCACTTATATACAACCTTTGGAAAGAATGATATACGGAGTATAAGAAATCATCTTTTTACGAGGACAATCATCTTGAAAAAGCTGGACAGACGACACACAGAACAACATTTACAATGGGGAGGGGAGGTGATATGTGCATGTGTGCAAACCTAGAAGGTCAATACCATGATGAAAGCATGTGGGCGCCTGTTGATGTGCGGCGCGGGGACGCCGGAGCGTTCCAGCTACCGGCTCGGGGCGCTTAGCCACTGCCCAGCATCTTTGTGGCGCGCTGGTTGGCCTCGTCAATCCTGGTCTTGTTGGAATCAGCCTGAAAGGAGAGAAGACGAGGGAGAGAAGAAGAAGAAGAAGGAGGAGAAGGAGAAGGAGAAGAAGAAGGTGCTGTGAGTACGATTTTCAGCTAGGGTTACACCAATATATGATGGTAAGAAGTTGAATGTGGCATAAAGACAAATCTAAAAGTTAAAAAGAGCAACAAAACAACAAAATCTGAAAAAAGGTGTTGTTACACATTTCATTATACCAAGTTGTGTTTTTCACATATTTCTGCACAGTTGGATTGTTGCTGAATTATATAAAAAAAAAAATTCCTAATATACTGTATAAAACTCCAAATAAGTTTGTGTTGGAGCTCAATCTGTTGGGTTTGGCCAACAATCACAATGTTTAACATTCTCTATAAGAGTATGACAGCATCCCCGTATGCTCAACACACAGAAATGCATCAGCAGATTCTTCTTTTGTTATTTATGCCGCTGTAATAGTGAGCTTGACCACCTGCTCCCTCTCTGTGTGTGTGTGTGTGTGTGTGTGTGTGTGTGTGTGTGTGTACCTTCTCCATGATCCTGTCGATCTGCCGATTCTGGGTGTCGATCTCGTTGCCCATGTCCAGGGCCATGTGGCGCAGGTTACCGATGATGCCGCCCACCTGCTCCAGGTTCTCATCCATCTCATTTTCCCGAGCATCGTCTGTTACCCTACACACACAACCAGTACATCACATTAACCCCTCCTCGTCTGTTACCCGTCCCTCCTCCTCCCCTTGTCCTCCCAGTCATTACAGCCCAGGGCCTCCAGGTGAGCCCGTGGATCCCCTCACGCCTCCCTACCTGCGGATGAAGCCTCCGCTGATGGCCATCTGTTCACGCTCGTCCACCACGCGGGCGGGCTGGCTCGCCACCACGCCGTCCTGGTTGTTCCCCCAGGCCTTGCTGGCGCCGCTCTTCATCCTGGAACCCGGCAGGAGCAGCGACGGAGGGGGAAGGGTGTGTGGGGAGGAGGGAGGGGGAGACAAAGAGAGACAGTTACTCAACAGGCCGACGCGGTGATTCATCATTTACCTCAACCAGGCTGGCTGCCTGTTAGTGACGTCTACACAGAGAGCCTTTGGGTCTGAGGTACTGCAGCACACACGTGTGCGTGTATCATTGCTCTGCTGACACACATGTGTTATTTGGCTTCATGCATCCAGCACATAAATATATGAGTAACAGTGGGGACTAGACTAAGTCAAGCAAAGCATAGCAGGCATGGATTGATCGATTGGTAGATTAGATTTGGTAGGTACAAGACTCATTCTGTTGTTAAAATGGGATCAATTCACAACAAAGTAACCATAGTGATGTTATATGTCATGGGTATATAACATACTGAGTCACATACCTCCCTCTGGCTGCAGTCAGATCAGTCTAAGCATGCGTTTGGATTCGGGATGACTCAGTGTGTGACTATGACAATGCCCACTTCCCTTTCCCTCCCCACTCCCACACTAAAATGTCCCTGTCCCCCCCGCCCCCCCACCATGTCCCCGTCTCCCCTTCCCCCCCTGTGTGACAGAAAACAGAGAAGAGACAAGCGTTTGGCAGACACACGACACAGACGCAGTACAGGACGTGTCACATATCGTTAGGAGGGACGACGATTAATGTGGAGAACAAACTGCTGAACGGAAGAAGAAGAAGAAAGCAAAAATAAACAAGAAAAACTGGAGGGATTCAACAGAGAGTAATAACAATCCCCGCCCGCCGGCCGCCTCCACCCCCGACCCCTGCAGGTTTGGCGTTTTGGCTCAATGTTGCGACGTGAGGGATTAATCTGCGTGCGTCCGTCTCTCTGTGTGTGGAGAGGGAGAGCTACAAGAGCAAACACAGCTGTGCCAACACGTCGCACGAGCGGCCCGTAGACGTCAGCGAGCGGCCGCGGCCTCTCGAGGATCCGCACAAATAAATCAGTTAGATCAGCTCGTGTTTACTTTTTGCTATTGTGTCGTTATCTGTTGCTAACAGAAGGACGTGTGTATCGGTTTAACAGCACACAAATATATTCTACTCCTGCAAAAGCTGACATTACCGCACCATTTATTCCCATTTGTCAACTATTCTGTGTTATCCCATTGTTGTTGTTGTTGTTGTTGTTGTTGCTGCTGAGTTTTGTGTAACCTTGTGTGAATGTTTTTCTGTAGCTGCATCATGGCTCAGCCTCCTACATGGCTTTTATTAATAGAAACAGACCGAGGCAACGCTTCACTTAGCTCCCTGTTCCTGCTGACACACACACCGGCTCGGTAAACACACACACGCTAGCTACCCTTGACCGTTCCCTTTGCTTTTGCCTTTTGTTCCGCTTTGCTTGTCTACTTTTCTTCTTCTATTTTGTAGTTTTGTTCCTCTCGTCTCTTCTTCCTTCCTTTCATTTGATATCCACTTTCTTCCTCTGCGCTCTTTGCCTCTCCGCCGTCTCAGAGCGGACACAACGCGCCTCTCTAATCAGCTTTCCTCTGATTGAGCCGAGCTGATTTGATTTGATCACACAGGCCTGAGCTGATCCTGTGCTGAGAGTGAACTGCCTCTCATTAATTCACTCCTGCAGGTTGAGCTTCCCACCAATCAAGACGCTCAGAATCCAAAGGTAATAAGCTACGAAAAACATCAGTCGTCTAAATTCCAATAGTCCGTCGGCACTCTGAAGGCATTTGCACCTCAGAGAAACGCAAAAATCTAAATAATAGTTCATTTTGTCCGTCTAACAACCATCTACGTATCTGCACATTCAGTTTGAGTCGACCTCCCAGCAGGCGATCATGCTGCAGTTTGAGAAGGCTGACCTACATGTGAGTGATTTCCCCCGGGGGGGAGGAAGAGGAGGAGGAAGGGGGGCGAGTGTGTCATCTTGTTTTTTTTTTAAAGTCTTTGCTAGATAACGAGAATTTACCTGGAATCTATCGCCGTGGTAACTTGAGCTATCGTCTCGAAGCAAAATTCACGTTTCTTGACTCCGACTGTCACTGTTATTGATGTTTTGGGCGTTTGTTGTTTCTATTCTACTCTACTTCTACTCTCTTCTCTGATCGTTCTCCATTCCAGTATTCCAGGAAAATTCCACTATTTGATCAACAGGCTCATCACCATCATCATTATCCCCATCATCATCAGTAGCAGCATCATGATCTGAGCACGTCTGAATGTACGTCACCATGTGGAGCATTGCTGTTATGAGTTCTATCGTCATGCATGCATGAGCATTCCAAGGGTCGTTCATGCTCGCCAGTCATTCCATGGCACTGGGGCTTGAATGCTGGAGGGGGGGGGGGGACAAAAAGGTTTCACTTCCTGCAAAAGGTGAGGATCTACTGAATGTTAGAGCGGTGTGGTGGTGGTGGTGGCAGAGATCATGCAGATGAGGAGAAGTGTCAAACAGTCCTGGACCGGGATTCCCAAAGGCATTTTGGAACCAAGATCACGGGAATTCCCTTCTTGGCTGTGATGATCTGGGTGTCGATACGCTTTGGGAGCCCCGGCCCTGCTCTTTCACTTGAATCTGAGGTGGTTTTAGAGTCGGGAAGGCCAACAGCTACAGTGGCATCCAATGTAGAAGTCCGCTCCTCCCCTCAACCTGAAGAACGCCTCCTAGAAGAACGCTTTCAGGAAGGAGCAGGTAGGAAACGTCACAAAGTGGGACTTCTACGGTGGCTGCATCTGCGCCTAGGTGACTCCCTTTATGAAAGTGTGCGGAGAAGTGGAAGCTTAGAGAAAAGGGCACTTGGCAGCGCGTTAAGAGAGGCACTTGCTGACGAACTGCGGCCTCGCCTGATTGGGACGAGAGCTTACATGAACTTTGGGAGCTCGGCGGCCTTGGATTTGGTTCTGGCCGGTCTGATTGTGAACGTAAAGGCGGCCGTAAAGTGATGCGTACGTGTCTAGGTCGAGTATCCAACTGTGGGATATGACTGAAGGCCAATCCAGTCTAGCGCGGGTGTGTGTGTGTGTGTGTGTGTGCGGGTGCGAGCATCTCGGTCTGTGTGGATTAGGGGTGGAGTTGGAGCAGAGCGGACTTTTTGGCGGCTGGCCATGGTGATGTCACTTCTACCTCGTGTTATTTGAGTTATTTTCTTATAGATATTCTTTGGTATTTTTCAATGGCAGGCAGGCAGGCAGGCAAGCAGCACCTACTTGTTACATGGACAGGAGCAAAGACCACAGAATTTCCCTAGATCGTTCAAATTCTTTTCTGCATCCTTCATGTCCTTATTGATTTGGTCCATTCCCTCCTCGATGCGCTCCAGTTGCTCTGATTAAACACAAGTCATTTATCCCCCACAGAACGAAGCACGAGAAGAAGAGAGGAGGGAGGTGGAGGAGGAGGAGGAGGAGGAGGAGGAGAGAGATAAAGAGAGAGGACAAAGGAGAGAAGACAACAACTTCAGACACTCACTGTGACGAAAGAAAGTCAAACGGAAAAAAAAATCAAAAACCAAAAATCAAAAAAAAGGAGGAAAACTGGACGCCACCACATATGCAAAAGAACCTTTGTGGCACGTTGTCAGTACCTACTTGTTACACGGACATATGAAAAGCCCACAGCACTTCCCTAAATCTTTTAAATTTTTCTCGGCTTCCTTCATGTCTTGGTTGATATGGTTCATGCCATCTTCAACACGATCGAGTTGCTCTGGTCAGGACAAAGGGATGACAGTAGTGGAATGAATTTCATTGACTTGGCTTGACAGAAATATGAATTATGATGAGCAGCAACTGAGTCTTGGTAGAAGTGTGTATGTGTGTGTGTGTGTGTCAGATACTGTAGTTTCATCTCTCCTGAGCTAGAGTCAGAGCTGAAAGAGTTAAAGGGCTGTGAGCTCAGGAACCAAAAATAGAAATGACCACACGGTGTTAGATTTGAGTGGAATCATCACAGAGTTTGGTTGAATTGTAAATATGTGGGCCATGGATCAGGTTATCGTCATGGCGAACAAACAATTTAGAAGTGAAGAAACTCGTTAAGAAGCTACTTTGGCCTCTAAAACTACAAAATTGCCTGTTTGGCTCTTTGTCCTGTGCGTCAGCGCCGTTTTGAAAGGATTTGAAGGCGGATTGGATTCTGGTTGTCGTGCCGATGAGATGGATGGTGGCTGGGCGGAGGGGAAACGAGCGAAAGGTCAAATATGGAGCAAGAACCAGAACCTTGCTTTTCAGATTTGTACAATCCCTGTTCGGCTGGATTTATATCATCTAAAAACAAGAAGTAAGGCACTGTGCTCTATCCCTGTGGATGGTGAAGGTGAGGGCCAAATGGGTAACCAGGGTGATGGAGGGATGGAGGAGGTGTGTTGTTTGCAGGGATTGTACAAAGCAGCATCATCAGGGTGAACTGAGTGAGTCGAGTGAGTGGAGATTTTGTCTTTACCAGCTAAATCGATCGTTTCTCTCATCCACCTCTTGCAGCAGGTGGGAGGGGGCGGAGCCTGTCAAGCTGTTCTCAGACCTGTATAGACATTCTGGACTGGACTAGACTGGACTGGATCGGACTGATATCAATGTTACTGACTGCTCTATTCAGTGATTGTGTTGAATATGAAGGCACAAACAGGTCAGGCTCGACATCACCCCAACACAGGCTGTCGCTGGGGCAACAAAGTTCAAACCAACTGATTTCCGGACAAAAACTTCAAAGTGTAAGGGATCGATTATGTTTTGGCACTTTCATGTCTCAAGATTTCTTTTTTGCCGTCTGATGTGGAAGGAAGCTGTCAGCAAACGGAGAATTTCTTTTTTTTTTTTTTTTTTTTTAAAGAAAGCAGCTGCAAATCAAAAAAGCAAGTAAGGGAGAATAATAAAAAATTGTTATGTCAAAGAAACAGAAAGGTTAAATGAAGCTGAAAGGAAGAATAAAATATAATCGTTAACCCAAAGGAAACACATGCATTAGATAAGAAACAAATCCTGCAAATATTACTTAATAAAGGAAAAATGTATCTGGGAAAAAAATGCATTTTAATGAACACAAGCACCGGCATGTGAAACAATCCATCCATTCATGTTTTTAGATGCAATAACATTGATTTCTATCATAGAACCATGATTTATTACTCAATTCATTGAAAATGGACTCACACACCTGTGATGCAGTGACTGAATAGTTATCACGTGAAGTTCAGACTTACCTCCCTGCTCGTCCAGCATAACCAAAGTCCTGATGCCGGCATCTTTGCTCTACTCCCCCGAGGACGGTGAGGAGGAGAGAGAGAGAGAGAGAGCGTCAGGAGGGAATATAGAGCGGAAGAGAACCGAACAGAGCGGTCAGTAATGAAGTACGCTGAGGGGGGATTGCGCAACCATTTGCCTTTTCCACCTCAGTGACTGGGATCCGTGTTCTGTTTCTCTATTGCTCCCCCCAATATGAGCGGGAGGTTTATTATTGATTATAGGGGCAAAGGTCATCGGGTCATCAAACCTTAAGGAGGAGGAGTGTTCTCATTAAAACAAGCACCCTGCTATCGGATCGTGTTGTACAAATGACACTATTAATAATAAGCTCACCCGATTCCCCTCTGATCTCTTAAAGCTTCTCTGTTATTGATTATTATTGCTCGGAAACTGTGAGCTACATTTTCCTCCTGAATTCTTAAATGTGTTGTCGTTGTTTTACTTCTTAAGCTTTCAGGATTTTTCTCACTGACGGGGAAAACGTGTGAACAAACGAGCCTGTAGGCGGATTAAACAGCAAAGTTATTGATCGGTGATCGGCTGGCTCGGCCTCAGGAACTCAGAGTGAGAAAGTGATGAAGCGTGAAGCTGCAGCAGAAATGCAGCACCGCCGCAGTGAAATCAGGCACCTGGCTCGGCCCGATTGGGCAGATTTATAGCGTGCCAGTACCCACACACACACACACACGCACAACACTCACATACACACTCCTCTCTTGCCTCCTCAGTATTTTTTGGAGGAAAGCTGCATCGATGTTTCAGAGGCGAGAGGGGAGCAATAAGCAAACCTGGCACTGAATTCATGACTCTGTAATGTAACACGCCTCATTCCAGAGGAATCCCTGAGGTATCTGAAATGTGACTCTGGGGAAAACTCCTCGGAATAATCAGCAGTGATCCCAAACAGGAGTGGAGATGGTTTGACGCAGCACAGAGCTTCAGACTGCATGTTGCCCACAGATTCCTCCGGTGTGGCTTCATCCCCAATCCCTCATTCATGTTGTGACTTTATGTGTGTTATCAATATATACAAAAATTCCGGAATATTTTAGACATCCAAGCAAACCTCTCATAGACAAGGTAACTGTTCACGATGCAACGATTCCTCAGAATTGTTGCGGAGGAAATACAGACAATAAGAAGAAGCTGAAAAACTTTCCCCTTTCTTTCCTTTTAACCCCTCCATCACCGGTGCCGCCTGCAGTTGTTGTTGGGTGGAACTGTGAGATACAGTATGTCGGTCTGATCAATATGACCTTGAGATATGCCCCGCCCCCCTCTTCCCCTCCCCCACGCTCCCCTACGCTGTCCAAACTCATTTTCTCCCTCTATCCCTCACTTTGCCTCTCATTCCCTCCATCTGTGTCTGCTTGTTGAAGCGTCACTGTCAGGCTATTGGTCTCTCTCTCTTCATCTCTCTCTCTCTCTCTCTCTCTCTCTCTCCCTCCGACATTAGCGGGTTCAGTCGGGCATCATTTCCTCTGATGTGCTATTCACACCATCAGTTAGTTGACTCATGCATGACTCGGTCCTCCCTGATAGGACAAATGGATTAAAGCAGAGAGGCCGCTAATCTGAGATCACAGGCAGGTGTCACATCGGCACGCGCTACATTATTAGTCACACATCTCTATAATCCCAGTTAGGCAAAAATAATCCAGACTCAGTTTTCAGTTTGTGGTTTAAAAAGGAACTATGAGCATCTGAAGTAACAGATTTGGTCTTTGGTGTATACCAGGACAGACTCAGACGTTGTTATGTCCTTTTCTGTCTTATCTCAGGTTTGATTACTCGTCTCATTCATACACCTTTACACCAAACGGGAGCCATAGTGTGTGTGAGTGTGTTACGGTCTCTCTTACCTCTTCCACTAGCTGCAGCATACGACGAGTGCTCTCCAGCGACTGTGGAGGGGAAAGAAAGGTGATGAGTTCAAATTCACATTTTCATCAGCAGCTTTAGTATGATGCAATACAGCTGAAATAAGATGAGTGATAAATATGTGGCATTGTTGAGGGCTGGTGAGGGATTCCACATAAAACAATTCACAATTCAAGTCTCTATGTACAGTAAATTCGTTAAAGATGGCGTACACGACACAAAAAGGATCGATATCTGGCCTTTATTGATGTGAACTGGTGAAGTCACATTGTCTGTCTGTGTTTGCAGCAGAACGCTTGCAGTCTGCTCAGGTTTAACTCATTCACCAGTGACAACAATGCAGCAGGTCTGCAAATACAGATAAGTGCAGTGTTGTATTAAAGCTCTGGCTGCTGGGTGGCTATTCTTAGCCTGTGCGGTTAGCGATAGCCGCGCGTTCTAACACGCGTGAACACAGCTCGCACTGCGGGGACGGCGCTCTACGGTAGCTTGTCCTTCTTACAATGACACAGCTCTGCCTCGCTGTTTGCTGTGGCTCACTGTGGCGAGCACGACTGATCCCCTGAGCGACGGGGGGGCTGGATGGGTGGGGGGTAGAAGGGAGGACAGAATGGAGGGATGGATGGATGGAGGGATGGAGCAGTCTGTGTCTTTCCTCACGTCTTCTGTCTCTTCTCTCGCCTCTTTCGTTTGCCCTCATTGTGTTCTGATCTGAAATGGTCATTACTCTCTATGAGCCCATGTCCCTCCTGAGGGGATCTGAGCCCGTCCAAGTCAGTGCAGCACTGATAACAACTATTATTGTGATGCGGCCATTTTGTGCATGCCTGATGTTCATGTCTTCATCTCTCTCCCTCCCTCTCTCTCTCTCTCCCCCTCTCTCCCTGTGCATGCATGTGCGTGTGTGTATGTTTAATATTCTGCTCAGCTGTGCGAGCTTGAGTCACATGTGAAGCCGAAGGGTGTGGGCTTATCTGCTCGAGGCTTCAACCACTGAGGCCGTCTCTCCCTCTTTATTCTACACAGCCAGTGAAACACACACACACACACACATGATGTTTGTGTATGTTAAGATATACATGCTTGTATGCAAACAGCGCTGAATGTAAATGAACGTGAGTAAATATGCATAAGTGCCTGAGTGGCAACATGTTTACGCTCAAACCTCGGCGACGGAGGACGTTTGCGGTTCTCACCTCATCCGCCAGCTGGTCGGCGCGTTGCTGCATGTCTGACAGCTCATTGCGCATGTCCGCGTCATCTGCCATGGCTGCTGGTTGTGGGGGGTGGAGATGGTCTCCAACAGGGAATAGAAGATCCTAGTGGGAATCCGGGGAGGACTGGAAAAGAGACAAAGGATGGACAGACTTCAGCTATCACACTTAAAAGACATTTGGATTGTTGTTGACGTTGTGATGGTGGGATTCAAACCCCAAACCTTTTTATGAGCACACTTCAAACCCACAATATGCAGGGTGTGTGAGCTGAGGATAAGGAGGAAGCACCAGTGGAGGATGTTTGCCAGAGAGTGTCAGGCTCAGGCAGATCAGACTATCAGCCGAGGGAACACACACACACGTTTCCAGGAACACAAAGTGACATAGTAGCCGTGAAGTTATCATGATTTGACTTGTTGGCTTCGTGATGCCCTCGAGCAAGGTGATGAAGAAGCCCCCCCCCCTCCGCCTGAACACTGACTGAAGGTCTCTCAGGAGCTAAACAGCCTTGGCCAGATGTCAACTGTAAACTGTATCCCTGAGAAGTGACAAGACGGAGTGGAAAATGATTCGACACGCCACAAACGGGACAAATATGAAGCTGGACGGGAGCGGATGTTTCCCTGAGCTTCTGTTTACAGTTGCAGGCGGTATAATGGAGGATTATGAAGCCCCTCGCAGCAACACTGTTTGATTTGGGGAATTAGTGGGGAGAAGGAGCGAGCGACTGATGTTTGCCTAGGAATGCCGGCCTCAGACTGGGATGTTGGAGGATTAGCCGCAGAGAGGCGTGAACAGCCTGTTGGCCTCGTAGCTGTGATCCTTCCCTCCTGTGTGTGTGTGTGTGTGTGTGTGTGTGTCGGCCGTGCCAGGTTGGCATTTCCAGATGTGGGATTAGTCGGCGCTAAAAGCGATCGTGACACAATTATCAGAGGATGCGGCTACAAGACAGAAACAAAAGTCAGTTTAATTTGAGAAACACCCCAAGGGATTGATCTATTTTCCTTTACTCATCCTCCCCTGTGCCTGTGTGTATAATAGCTGCTTATTAACTGTCCCCATTATAGAATAATAGATAGAAAAGAAGGAAAGTGCCTCTAAAATATCATTAAAAACAAAATGCCTCACTCAAACTCAACCACATTCCTCCACCGCCGCTCTGAGCAGCTTCTCCTGCTCCCGACCAGATCTGCTCCAGATGGCTTTGCCCAGCCCGACGTGTTTCATCATCTTGCTGAGTGAGAGAGCGAGCAGACTGGTTGCTATTCTGCCTGGGAGCTCCTGGTGTACCCTCTGCCTCCCACCTCACCCACTCATGTATCCAGGGAGATTCATAACAACATCTGCTGGCCACAAACTCTTTGCATATATATACACAGGATATGAAGCCGGTTTTTACTGCCGCAGCAATATCACGCTCTGAATCATAAAAGCTTCCCCAGACAGCAAGGATGCGGGTTTGATTCCCCTCCACCTTCTGTTTGGATGGATTCAGATTACACCTTCATCATAAACTCAGACTGTTAAGTATCGCATACATGTCGGCTTCTTTTCAATATTTTCAATTCGGCGTTTTAGTTCACCTGCACAACAATGCTGCAACTAATAACAACAACTCTAATAAAGCTCATTAACTCATTAAATCACCTGCTGAGGTTTCCTGAGCCTTTCCATTGTGTCTCAGTCTGGTTCAATAGGAGACACAATCATGGGGAAGAGACCAGATTCTAGTTTATTAAGCTGCACCTGCACTATTGATACTACTGCCACTACCAATAATACTACTGATATTACTGAGACTATCTGTTTGTCTGTTACTATTGCTACTCCAAGGTTCACTACTTGAGGGATTTAATTGATACATTTATGCACTGTATGTCTAATTTATTCAGTGGCCTACTTACATAATTAAATGTCATCTAGTGAGACTAACATAGCAGCTTTAATATGGAATTTACAGTCGGATCTGGAATAATTCACCCAAACAGCAGTTCAAGAAGCCGTTCAGGGTGAGAATCTGTTCATGAGTTTAAATGTGTAGAACAGCATCATGGGAGTCTGACATGTTTATTCACCGTGTTTATTCCCAGCTCTTATTTCTCTCTTTTCCTTTTCCTTCTCCTGCGTCGCCTCACATCAGCTGCAGCCATGTCGTCTTACATAAACCTCCAGCGTCCAACGTTTGGACGGAGTCAGATTCAAAGCACGTCTCAGAACCAGCGACTAGACGAGAGAGGGACCCGGAGGGCGTCGCCTCCCCTGTCTACAGCTACGGAACCCAGATTCAGACACGTGACGTTTCAAACAGGCTGCACTGACCTTTAACTTTACATCTGGTTTACAGGTTTTGCATCTGAGCTGCCCGGCTGATTTGTTATCCTCCAGCTTCATCATCAAGTTCTTGAGAATACAAAGATATAGGGGGATTACATCATAACACGTCTTAGTCATCATTGCATTATGTGAGATGATGTTGTGGCTTTGACTTAAACAGTGTATTAAATTGTTTTTTGATGTTTTTACTGTGACGTTGCCTCGGTATAAGAAGTAGAGCTGTGTAATCAGATTATAGCCTACAGTGGAAGTTATTAAGTGTTTTTATTAGGCAGGACAGTAGGCCCTGATTAATAAGTGGGTGAGTAAGAGATTACAGTTAACTCCAATGTTATTACACCATGAAGCAGTAATTAGATGAGTCATATCTGTAAGTGCAGCAGAGCCTCATTAACATAAACCAGAACATCGACCGCTAAATAAATTAATACTGTGACTCATATACAGATCACATAAACTCTCATATTTAATTATTATTATCATCATTAATTATAATAAGTGAGAGAGTCTCTTCTGTCAAAAATAGATTGTTGGTATCTTTAATTATCACGTCATTTGTGTGAAATCCTGTAGCTTTTTGTTGATGATTGTGTAAATCAAAGAGAATAAGAGATAAGCCTTTTGTTGATTGTTTACATGTTTATGTTCTTAGAGATTTGAATGTAGTTTGTCCACCAAAAGCCAGATATCTTTAGAAAACTGTGCAATATATTCAATTCAGTTCTCTTTTATTTATATTAGAGCCAAATCACAACAAAAGTTATCTCAAGGCCCTGAAGCTCGACTTAGAACGGCACAGATATGATCTAACTCTGCACACCACAGGCTACAACTATACTGGTAGGAAGTTAGATTGCTTAACTTTCTAAGTGATTTAAAGGGATTTGTAATCTTGTAATCAGACTACAGTAATCCGGTGTAATCCTTCCCTTTGATGAACTCATTTCGATTGCTTTCCATCTGCTACAAAGCTAAATGCTATAGAGACGTAAACAAAGTCATTGATCTGCTACACAGATGGCTGGAAAAGCCCTCATTCCATACGGCAACACAGCCAAGAAACATGCGTACACACCTTGATTCCTTTCACACACACACACGGACGCAACCCCCCCCACACACACACACATGCACACACAACATTCAGAAGAGCTTAATGTGAACATATGCATCAACATTGCATCCAAGATTGTGACCCATTTGAAACACACACACACACACACACACACACACACACACACACACACACACACACAGTATACACCCTCTCTGTGTTTCACCTTGTCATCAGTAATGATGGATTACACCGACATCAAAGGTTATGGCAAGAAATGGAAACCACCGTGACCTCCTGACCCCAAATCAACAGGAATGGGAACGCTCAAAGAGGAAATTCAAGACTTGGACACACAACTTGGCTCTACACACACACACACACACACACACACACAAATGCCATATATACGAAACACACAAATCCCTTGTGACTTGCGTCCGTAGGCACACACACTTTATTGCACCTGCGTTGCCCTGAGAACGGTGTGGCAGTGAGGTCGGCTGATTAGCGTCATGTTTTAATTTAAAGCTGTCGTAAAAGGCGGCGTATGACTCACAGGTTAGTTATCCCACACGCTGAGCCAATTATCAGACTCACACCGCACACGCCACATCCATCCACAGCACCAGAGAGGAGCGGATGACACGCAGAATATGACTTAGACTTGCCTTCTCATGAATACTTAATGTGACATCTATCCGTCCATCTTTACTACCTCACATGTACAATAATGAAAAATATGAAGATGACCTTATTTCCATTTCCCTGGACCCCCCCTGTCCAATCACAAGCTACCTGGAGAAGATTTACCAGCAGCTGCCCTTCCTCATCCCTCTCTCCGTACTCTTCCTCCTCTCTCACATCATGTTGTATCTCTCGCCTCCTCCCTCTCCTGATGATGAATATATAGCACCATATAAATGTGTAAATATGTTTTTTATAGGTCCAGCTTGGAACTAAACTCCGTCCATGTTGTGTTATTCTCTGCTGCCCTGGTCACCCATGTGTTTGACCTTGACTCAGTGTTTACTGTGGAGCGCTGTAACGCAGACGTATTGATATTAGATACATTACAGTCATTAGAGTTAGATGGATTTCTGGTAGAGAGACAAAAGATATTTGTTTGTGCGTGTGAGTGTGTGTGTGTGTGTGTGTGTGTGGGCGTCTCTGGTGAGTCCGCACGACGGTCGGCTGCATTTTGTTTGGGTTTCCTACCTCTTATGTGGATTTGAAGCTGAGTCATTATTCCTGTTGCAGCCATACAGAGATATTGATCGATCTGCCTATCAATCTGGCAGACACATTACTGTCAATCCTGCCATAATGTAACCGTCTCTCCTCTAGTGGCCTTCAGGCAGAGGCAGCACAGTGAGACGCTCCTGCTTCCTCACCTGATATGGCTGTTATCACGTCGTACACATGACTGCAGCGACAAAGTGACAAAAGCCATCCAGGAACCGTGGCGAGCCGGGATAACAACAACAATTACGCAACACCGCACCGCAAAGCCAAACACAGTCCCGGCAACTGGAGGTCTGTGTGTGTGTGCGGAGGAGCTGCCGGTAAAATGCTGAGGCGACACCCCGAGGGCTCGCTTTGGGGAAGAATGCTAGTACACATTATTGACCCGAGGAGACAGAAGTCGTCATCATTTATTCATCGGGCCCCACTGAAACATCTGCAACTGAATAACACACCGCTCCTGTGTGTTACGGCCTCTGCAGGATACCGAGGCAAGCATGCCAAGAGCAAACTATAGGACACAAAGGGAACAAATACATAAATAACACCTCTACCGTGCTTAAATAAGAGACTAACCTGCCTAGAAATATAAAAACAGTCCTGCAAGCTGCGTGTTTGAGAGGAGATCAGGTGCAATATGTATTTTAAACATATAGGACTCGGCTTAACGTAGACATTTACTGCTACAGGCTGTACACTAGAGACGGTCCTTGCTGTGAGGACGCTTAGAGAATGATCGTATCGTTCTCCGTCTGAAATCCTGATGACTCATTCTATAGTGGCTATGACGCACTGAATATCTTTCCAGCACCTGAGGGGAAATGGA
This sequence comes from Genypterus blacodes, assembly GCF_046128005.1. Lineage (NCBI taxonomy): Eukaryota > Metazoa > Chordata > Actinopteri > Ophidiiformes > Ophidiidae > Genypterus > Genypterus blacodes. Next base: position 134,090 of record NW_027466855.1, read on the forward strand.
GTCTGTCAGAATCACTTTGGAAAGCAGAAAAACTGGCACAGAGATCCAGAGAGAGTCCCAGGCTGTACGTGCCGGGATGAGATGCCAAAGTGGGTTCTCCCGAGCTCCATGAGGATAATTGATGGACCGGGAGCTTGAAGCTTGGCTAGGACACAGCTTTGGAACAATTCACTGGGTTCTACAGTGAAGAGAGCATGAACACTGAGCTGTGGTGTCTGAATCATCCACTCCTTCCTGCTGCTGGAGAAGATAGATGCCCTAAGTGCAGCTGTAATGTAAGTGTAGTGTAATCTAGGTGAGTTTATGTGTAATCAATAAGTGGGTGTGAGAGTGGTTATGGGATGTCAGAAAAGTTTACAGCTTTCAGGAAATGTTATGGGTGAGATTATAGGAGGCATTGTAAAGCAGCGTCTCATAAACTCTCTCCAGGAAGCGAGTGCCTGGCTCTAAAACAGCGTGTGGAACAGCACAAGTCAATTCTGTTTACGTGTGTGTGTGTGTGTGTGTGTGTGTGTGTGTGTGTGTGTGTGTGTGTGTGTGTGTGTGTGTGTGTGTGTGAAGGCAAAGGAAAGCCCGGTGATTTAAGGCTCAAGATCCTAAAATGGCTCCTTATCAGTCAGCTGCTTTGCTCCTTGGAAACGAGCAGGGAGAAAAGACGGATGGAAAACCAGCAAGCAGCGAAGACGAGGAGAAGAAGAAGAAGAAGAAGAAGAAGAAGAAGGGCAGGGACAGGGGGAGAGATAAGGTTGAAAAATAGAATAAAAGCACAAAGGGGGAAGCGTTCTTTTGATAATAAGGTCATTATTTGGTAAACAAAGCGCCCAGGGCCAAAGAAGAGCACGAGGCCTTTCAACCTCATGTTCATCATCACCTCTGTGTTGCCTTTGTTGGACCAGAGTTCAAGCCGGTACATCAGCTCACCGGAGGGACGCGTTTAAATAAGCGTGCGGCGATTACAGGCGACACTTTGGCTGCGGGAAGGCAGTGGAGATGTGACATTTGACAAGCCATGAGCGGGAGTCGTACCCAGAGGCCGTTTGTTGGCAGGGATGAAGGAAGGTTTAGAGGAGAGAAGGCCTGATGGAGTCCAGAGGGAGATGGAGGTGTGCAGAAGCGCACGCAAAACAATCAGCCCGGCACGCCGAGCGCAATGAGCTCTGCAGTCTGTTTTGAATTAGCAGCGTGAGCTCACAACGTCGAAGCAGAAGCTCTAAGTGGGGAAAAAGACGAGGCGTGTTTTTGATGGAATGAGAGGCAGGGAAACGTTCAAAGGAGCCGCAGAGTGCAAAGATGCTTCCGTCCGATATTTCAGCATTATCTCACACCTTCATCAATATTGATGTTGAAGTCAGGGGGGGTTATGACTCCTTATTAGATCCCTGGTTTCTATCTGGAGTGTCCCAGAATGCATCCCAGTCTGCAGGCAGGATTCCTAATGGTTTTGTGTCGCAGTCCAGCAGCGAAACATTCGGCGTTTTCACTCAGGCTCTCTACTGGCGACGTGGTCGTGGCCACTTCAGTGTCACATTAGAGCCTGTTAAATATTTGAAAAGTCATAAAAACAGACATTAAAATGCAATTAGTTGGGCCCAGGGGCAGAGGAGTCAGATCACTCCACTCATGCCTGCTACATTCTTTGAGCCGCTGTGGGACCGCAAAATAAAAATGAACTTTCAGGTGATATAAGTATAAATGTGCTGAATTGTTTGCGACACACTGTGGTGGAGATAAACATGTCGTCTCCCGTTGCTTGAGCAGGAGCGTTTACTCCATCAAGGCTCTGCTGCATCACATTAAGACGACTACAGAGAAAGAAAGAGCAAAAAAAAAACACCCTGTTATGTTTGTGAGCCTGGATACTGCAGGGGGGCAACGCCGGTCAACCGGGAAGAATCAATAACACTGACACTCGCACTATTGCTCACAAGCCATTTTAAGGCCTTGCATGCATTATAGATGGACATTAATGCCGGAGCATTATGGACGGATCAATACAGGAATATGATACAATTTACTGTAAAACACACAGAAAGAGAACAGCAGATAAAGCCAAGAACCCAAGAGTGCTGTTGTGTCTTATAAGTCCAGAAGGTTTATGTTCTAATAGCACAACATGTGTGTGTGTAATGTGACAAAGCCCCACTTGGGAACAACACAACCCTGCTGTTTAAGGCTCCTGCCAAAGTAATGCAGAGGGCAAACTGCAACAACAACAACAACCTGGCCACCTGCACTGCAGCATCATAAATTACACAACCTGGGTGACAGAGGTAAGAGCAACAATATCACACACACACACACCTAGGACTCCATTGAAACTAAACCCTGGCTCGTATGAAGACACAATGGCGTGTAATGTATAGAGCAGAGGGCGTATTCATGTTGACCCGAGCAGATGAATTGTCTACTTTCAGCTCTACTGACGCAGAGGTAATAAGTCCATACATGCTTTTATTGTGGAAATGAAAGCTTTGGTCGTGAAGCCATGGTTTGCAATTCAATACTGGAGGGAAAAAAAGAGCTTAGGGTGAAAATGATACGACTGCAGCTACAGATCGATGTGAAACGGTAGCAGGCTGCATCATATCCCGCAAGAGCAACCACACACACACACACACACACACACACAGAGAATATTAGCTTACTATAGTAATAAGTGACATCCAAACATCATTTCTGGGCATTTTTGTTTCAATTTTGTCCCGTTCCTCACTTCTAATTCCCTCCTTCTCTTTCCTTCACTTTTAATTTCTCCCTTTTAAATTCCTGTTTTTAATGGAATAGAATGGATATATAAGACTGTGAGGAGGAGAGGACAGATGGCAGAGGCGTGACAGGCGACAGAGATGTAACTGCCTTAAAAATATGCTTTCAAAAAGTTCAAAACAGTGACTTTTCAAACCAGGAAAGCTTCAAACGTGAGGCTTCGACTTAAGAAGATAATAATAACTTCCTCCTGTAGTCATCAAAGCCAAATCCTGTTTTGATTCACAACTTATTTTAGATTGTTTCTTCCCGTCTTGCTCCTATGCAAGGGCTGAAAACAGAAAAGTGACGCGGCCGACCTTTGATAACAATAAATGAGGATCTGAGCTGGAAAAATGCTGCAACGACACAACGCATCGCATCTCATCGCTCTCCATACGTCGCCACAGCTGCAGGGCCTCAGGAGCGGCCATTTTCTCCCTCTGTGTTTTTGTTTACAAGCCGAGTGTCTCTGAGAAAGTGAGAGGTATGTCCCACGGGAGCCGACTGGACACAACACACACACACACACATACACCCTTCCTTGTATACTTGCTGCTTGCCAAATCTAAGAGAAGATACAAACACTGTCTCTTTCTTCTCTAATTTCAGGCAGAAAAGTGATTTTTTTTAAAACAACACTGTTCTGCCCTTATTCATTTTGACAAAATCATGCTTAAACATTATTATCTTGTCTGTTTTACATCTTTTTCTATTGTTTTCCCATTTCTTCCCCCATGTAAGGCCTCAACACTGCAGATCTTTTGTAAAATCTGACACTGCTGGTTGAATAGGAGACAATGAAAGATCTGGAAAAGAAAGAGGAAAATGTGTTCCAAGAAGCAAACACAACCTCAGACACAATAACCATGGTGACAAGGAGTGGGTAGAGTCTCACGCCTTGCTCAAGAGAACATTGACAGGACACATGTCAGAGGGATTGAACCTAATCTCAACATGTGAAGAGGTCCGGAGGCTTAAGACAAACTGGGGACGTCTCTGAATAATTACAGAAGCTTAAAGTGTTGTAAGCAGAAATTCTCCCACTTCATTTAAGACTAATGTGAGAAGGTTAATGTGGTGAAAGGAGGTTAATGTGCGAGGTGAGAGGTGGTTTGGGCCGCAGAAGGACCTTCTAATAAGAGGACTTTGTGAAGTCATTTACAGTTTTGCCTTTCTCCTGTCCAAACCATAACAGCACAGATAATGAAGCTGCGTTACACAACCACAGAGTCCGAATGAGGAAGAGGAGCTGCTGGCTGGACGGAGGAGAGACGGAGTGAGATCCATATACCTGCACCAAAACACGCAATGCGCAGCGTGCCGGCCAGACTGCCCGAGTGCTCGACAGCATCGCTCACTGAGGCCTTGGCTCCGTCTGGGCCTCGTTACAGCAGGAAGGAGAGATGAGCTGCTGCACATGGACGTGAACAATGGCCCGGGTGTTTGTGGGGAAACAATCAGGGGATGGTGATTGTGTTGTGAGTCACCATTTATTCATCCACTTTACAGAGTGTGTGTGCAGTTGGCCTTACCCCCCCTCCTATCCCCCTCTCTCCCTCCCTCCCTCCCTCTTCCTCTCGTCTCCCTCTCTGCAGTCTAAACAGTGCAAGCCGCATACAGCTGATATGGTATAGCGGTCATGGCAACCGGAGCATCCCGAGGGCCTCGCTGTGCTCTCCCTGCTCTGGATGGAGGCTGCATTTCACAACTGTCATGAATACGCAGCTCTCAGTGCCCCAAAGCCTGTGGGTCCTATAGATATGAGCTCATACAGTCAACCTAGTATACATTTTATAAGAGACGGGTCCAAATAAAGGGGTCTTGTAGTGATATTATAGTGATTTTACAGTCACTAAGGTCAGACTGGGGCTGACTCCAAATACACACATTTCAATTGATCATCAACATTGGAGTCCATATGTCAATGACCATTAATGAACCTTATGGCCCAGGTGGTTTATTTACTCTATTCTACAGATCAGAACAAACCATCTAAATGTGGCATCGCCTCAAACCTCACAGTTTCCCCTCTGATCTGAGTGTGTGAAGTTACTCCTGCATCATCATTAAAGCTCAGGTGCCGCCATCGCATGTGTGCGTGACAGGCAGGAGGTACACGGGCGTCAATCCACTGCAACAGAGCCCCACCGCCACCGATCATCGTTTACCACCAAAAAAGTGTGCGTACATGACATGAAATCACGCACACACACACACACACACACACACACACACGCAGTTTACAGGCAGAACCGCGGGCCTGATCGCTCCAAAGGTCCGCCTGCACGTGCTGACAGATGTCTGCATCGCATCCAGACGACGTGCAGCAGCGTCACACTCTCACATCTTATGCTACACGTTTCGTTTTCTGCAGTGATGCGTTCAAGTACCGGATTTATCGCAGCCACATTACTGAGCCACGCGTGGTTGACAGCTCGTCCTTTGGGCTGCATGGAGGAGACATGCGGGGCGCGTTTGACAGCGATGTGCGTCGCCACGGAGACGGCGGGGGATGGATGAGATACTGGGGGAGGGGGAAGAGGGGAGGGGAGAGGGGGGGGGGTGCTACAGTGCGGGTTTTTCCCTCCGACTCAAAGCGTGCATGTGAGCCTAACGGGGGCTAAACGTGTCGCCCCTCCGTCAAGCAAGGACGATGCGTATAAAAAAGGGAATTTAAAGAAAACGAAGCGACGCATTTCTTGGTGCTTGATCGTGCATCACCCCGCCCCCCCGTGTTTATATCAGCTACCCTCCTCCCATCGACTTCACCATGGCGCAGTTTACTACATAACACGACATTCCCTCAATCAGCTACAGACCGCGTCCACCGCAGTCGAACATGCGGGCTCCTTCCCCCACTAAATAAGCGATTTGCGTGTGTGTGTGTGTGTGTTCGTGTGTGTGTCAGACGTGTGTGAGACAGATTGATTCCTGATTCATCAATTTTGCTGCGCCATCAGCGGCATCTCTACCTGCTGCTTCTGTCACATCTGCGCGTCTCTCTGAAACCCACAACCGCGATTTGAGGGGGAATCTATGAATAGACAATCTACCCCCCTCCCTCCACACATAAACACACGTACACACACACGTACACACACCGCAGAGCCTTTGTAACGCGGTTCTGGATGCTGGGACGTGTGTCGGCGCTGTCCAAGGTGCTGAAACACAGAAAACGCCCACCGCGCATATAGACGCAGTATAGCGCAGCGCGTCTCTCTCTGATTTATCACCCGGGAGGTCAAGCATCGGCTTCCCTGCCTTCCTCCCATCCTTCCATCCTTCCATTCATCCATTCATCCATCCTTTCCCCTCCGCCGTGCAGGTTTCCTTCCCACGATCGCCGCAAACTGACAACATTCCCAACCACGATGAGGCGAAACACGACAGGAAAATGGTGAAAATCGTCGCCATGATCAAACGCAGGAAAACAGAAACATCCACAGCTAATAAGGTTTCACAATGTAACACACACACACACACATACCCAGCTGCTCCACTGCGCCAAACAGAATGAAATAGAATCTAAAAAACCGTGTACCAATCTGCGATAGAGGAAGTATTCAGTCTTACCTGTGCCTGGTGTCGGAGCCCCGCAGTCAGTAATAGGGAGGGATAGTCTGCGTATTGCAACTAACTGATATCAGCTCCTCGCTCGCTCTCTTTCTCTCTCTCTCTCTCTCAGAGTGTGACTGTGATGCTGCAAAGGCACTGCGCTCTGGCTGAGTCCTCCTCAGTTCTTCTTCAATGGGGTGGTGGTGGTTGTGGGGGGGCGGGGGGAGCAGTGCAGCTCAAAGATGGCGGCGGAGGCTTTTGACGTCAGTAGCAGCTTTTAATAGATATCTGTCAGGGAGAGAGAGAGAGAGAGAGAGAGAGAGAGAGAGAGAGAGAGAGAGAGAGAGAGAGAGAGAGAGACTTCAAAAAGTCTGCCAAATTGGGCAACATCTGAATATTTGAGATGTTTTGATATGATGTCAGTGTGAGATGTTGTACATGTGAAGTAGACTGGGTTAGACTGGATGTGGATTATTGGTGATTAGATTGATTAAGCTTCTGATTAGATTGATTTGTTCATCAGAAGCCATCAGGCCTTCTGCTTCACCCAGGATTACACTCTGCATCATTTCATCTGTTCCACTGTTTGCTTCAACGTTTTACCAAAATCGAGAGTGTGTTATTTGGTGATTGCATAAATGAGAAATGTTCTCTTGGGGTTTACTCTGTTTAGCTTCCTTGAACAAAACAGGCATGACTGACTGTAATGGAGGCCATAATGATGCCCAAACTGCCAAACATGGACAGATTTGTAGATGTAAAAATGCACAAGAGCATGTTCTTATACAAACACACACACACACACACACTCCCTCGTTCTTCTATCTTAACTGACTTACCACATCTGTGCCTCTGTTTCTGCTCGATGATTGGAACAAACATACAGAATAAGAGCGAAGGATGTTCCCTCATCAGCAGCGTGGGAATACCCCCCACCCACACACACACACACACACACACACACACACACACACCCCTCTCCTCCAGCCTCTGCTGCTCCTGCTTGGCACCGTAACAAATGTGTCTTCAATTGCTCTGAAGCGAACCTGTCTCCTAAATTAATGATAATGATAACTCTGCATGAAAAATCCATTTGGAGTAGAGAGAGAGAGAGAAATGGAATGTGTGAACAAGTGTGTTCAGAGCGTGTGTGTGTGAGAGAGAGTGAATATGCGTATGCTGAATTTTCTAATGTGTCTATTGTAAAGAAATGGAGGGCGACAGGATCTATGCATCAGGTTCATCAGGTTTCACATTACCACACACATCCAGGTATCCATGGCAACCATTTCATATCACTGTTGCAGGTGGAAATCCGAAGCAACATCAAGGATTTTGTCAGACTGATGATGTATGAATGTAGCAGATCACGGTCATGAACATAAGCATTGCAACTGGCAGTAGTTAGTAGTAAAATGTTATATTATTGATGCTTTGACACATTTTGGGAGTGAAATTCATTGATTTTCTGAGGGGAAACATGATGGTTAGCTGCTTATTAAAGCAATGTGAGCCAGCAGAGTGTGTAGTCCTCTGTGGAACACTGGAACACATTAAACAATGCATTCATTGGCAAAAACATAACCGGACAAATAAATAAAGAGATGAATTGCGCAATAAGATCTGAATTCATTGCAGGTTGTAATGTAGCTGCCTACAAGCTCCATAAACGGGTAGAGCACAGTCATGTTTCAGGAAGTAACTCACCAGGGAAAAAACCTACAGGTCTAATTCACTAATTATCACTTCTTTATCGTGTAAGGGATTTTATTTTGAAAAGGATTTGGAATCTACCCACACCTCACTCTTATTATGAAGTCACAAATTCACTTTAACAGGCATGTGGCATCAAAACACAAACAACCACAACACAACAGAGCAACAGCTATTCAGGAGTGACTCAGCATAATAAGGCCAAAAGTATTCAGTCCAGTTTCAGATTCATGCTAAATGTTACTACCACTGCTAGAGTTTGAACTTATATACATATCCATTCACAATTTGATAATAATACAGTTTCAGTTTGCAATTTTGATGTTAATTCAGTTCATTATGCAGCTGTGATTCTTAGCGTAGGAGATTAAAGAGGATGTCTAACTTTTCACCACAGGCTTTTGAAGTGACACAAGGTGTCTGCGAAAATGTGTGTGTGCGTGTGTGTGTAGTGAAGTGTCAGGAGAGCTCAGGGGAAGGAGAGAGTTTGGCTTAAGCGACGCTTCATCTCACGGTCAAAGAGCAACTCGCAGCAAGTGGAGGAGAAGATTAGCTACAACGTTATCAACCCTGTACTAGACAAGCTCCTGCACTCTGATCTCTCTCTGTCTCTTTCGCTCTCTTTCTTTCTCTCGTCCTCTGACTGATTTCACTCTTAATTAAACTTTGCAGGGGAGGTGGGAGGCGAGACGGGAGATGGGGGGGGCGGAAGTGGTGGGCATCAGGGACTAAAAGAGGGACAAGACATGTGAAAGAAGTGCAAAACGGACAGGAAACTAATGATGAGGATGGACAGGGGGGGGAGGAGGGAGAGAGAGAGAGAGAGAGAGAGAGAGAGAGAAAGAGAGAGAGAGAGAGAGCGAGAGAGCGATGAGAACAGTCTGCCAGGCTGTGTACTTCCATGTGGGGGAGGGTGCTGCAGCAGGCTTGCTATGACTCAGCACTAATATCTGCCTCTCTCTCTCTCTCCCTCCCTCTCTCTGTCGCTCTCTCCCTCTCTCTCTCACTCAAATATCACTCCTTAGTCATCGCACCAAACACACTATTAGACCTCTTATTCATGGCCGTTTGTCACGACGGGGCAGAGCTCATTGCTGTCTGGTGAAAGCCTGCTTGTGCTCCCCTGGGCTGATATGGTGAAGAAACAGAACCAGCTCTCTCTCCTTTCTTCTAATTCTCATCTATTCCTCCTGATCATAAACACTGGAATGTGCAGGAATGACAGCAGATTCTTTCTTTATGTATTTCTGCACTTAAACACAACATTTATTTTCAACTATAACAACGGTGATTCAGCCTCTACACCCTGCTGATCTGCATGCTCTCACTCTCTGCAGTGCCTCATTTTCAGGATCCTGCCTTTGGTTTCTTTCACCTGCAGGTCCGTCGTGCTCTTATTCGTCTTTACCAGAAACACTGAAGCTCGAGCCGACGTACACCGACAAAGCTGAGGAACGCGTGGGGAGAACGTCTTCCCAGTCTCATCCAGTCCACCGGGGGAGGGAGAGTGATACTGATAATTGCGCTATTGATAGATCAGGAGTGAGTGGCGACATTGATAAGTGTGGGAGTGAAGGTCTTACATCCAACGGTGAGCACGGCTGTCAGAGAGAAGAATCGATCCGGAGCCATCGATCCGGAGCTCCACACCTCACTGGAACGCTTTTACTCTTCATTTGTCTTCTTGCTCCCGTCTTCTTCTGCTCTTGCGTTTCATGTGTTTCTGGTGAGACAGAGAGGAGAAACAGTGAAATGCAAGATGATAGATGGTAATGTAAGGTTATGTAAGTGGCTGTAGTGTGGTGAAGCAGAAGGTGGGGGGCAGAAAGGAGTAGAGAGGGGAGCAGAAGTTGCGAGGGAGCACTGGCCCAGAATCTAACGTCCCTCCTGGCTCGCTCACATGAAGTGGCACATTACTGCCGACTCCACGCAAACGCACATCTCCCCCATATGTGCACGTACCAAAATGTACCTAAATGTGTGTGTGAGTGTGTGTGTGTGTGTGTGTGTTGGAGCAGCTGAGACCGTCCCTGCTGCATGACTGAGCTCTGATAGGCCCAGTGAGCAGAGGAACACAATGTCTCCCTGTGTTCCTCTGCTCACAATTTGGACACGAGACGCTTGTTCATAGATGGATTGCCCAGATGATAAGATGGACGTAGAGATGGACGTCGATCCCCACATCTGTCCGCCCTGCGTCCCCCTACAATGTCCCTCGTCCCTATAAGCCACATAAACCAGATGTCAAATTTATGCTGACTGTGCACTTGTGCCTCTCCAGTCGTTTTCTCTTTCTCTCTTCCGTCATCCGATAGACGAACAACTGATCAGAACTAATCAATAATGAAAGTATCTATGTGTAACAAGTAAGATTTAGATATTAGTCTCCTACTGAAAAATGGAAACATGGGAAATGAACCTGAACAGGAAATCATCTCCATCCTTCTTAGCTCCGCCCCTGTTGACCTCCTTCCTCTCCTCCTCCTCCTCCTCCGGTCTTCCCTCTCCTCTTCATCGTGTTATTACACCCCGGGGGGAACGACCATCACCCACACCTCCTTCCCCCCTCCCCTTTTCCTTTTAATCTCACACTCCTCCCTCATCCATCCCACCTCAACATACGTCAGGCATTTCCCCACGCATGTGTGTGTGTGTGTGTGTGTGTGTGTGTGTAGGGGTCAGTGAGGTCAGGCTATAGCTGGCCAATCAAATCTCACCATTTCTCTATTACTGATCCTGAGTGTGTATGTGTGTGAGTGTGTGAGTGTGTGAGTGTGTGTGTGTGTGTGTGTGTGTGTGTGTGTTTCCCCCGTTTCAGTCACTTCCTCATGTTTAACCGTCTCTGTATTTTCCCAGATCCCCGTCTCCGTCTCTCTGGTGTTCTCACAGCGCGGCGAGCATGTAAATGTTTCACCTCAGCAGATCGAACGATAGATTAGCCCCCAGTGTCTTGCACCTGCTTGTTGCTATGGAAACTGGGTATCCTCCGTACGTCACCTGTGCCCATGTTTGGTGTGGTTTCCTGCTCCCTCCCCCCCCCGCACCCCCACTCTCTCTCTCTCTCTCTCTTTCTTTCTCCCATTTCATCTCTGTGTCTCTCGCTCTCTCTCTCTCTCTCTCTCTCTCTCACTGACACACGAGCACACACACATGCACACACACATAAGATGCAAACACTTACTTACACATGCTACACCGTGAGCAACAAAACAAAACACACACCAAAGATAAAATGTAATTAGGTTATTGATTAGTCCAAAAGTTATTGATAGAATAAAAAGGGTGCATGTTATAGCGCCACCATCAGGTCAATGATGATGATTCATTTTTTCCCATAAGTAGGGAGCGAGCAGCTACTGGGACAGTTCACCCAAAATTGCAGCAAGGCAGATAAAAACGTGCATTATAGCGCCACCACCTGGTTGACTGATGTTTCAATAAGTTAAAGAGAGAGAGACAGAGAGAGAGAGAGAGAGACAGAGACAGAGACAGAGAGAGAGAGAGGGGACAAAGAGCTTTCACTGCGGTGAAACAACCCTGACCAGGCTGACCCTCCTCCCCCCTGTTCCTCTCCTCTTAGATTTAGCTGTGCAGCAGCAGCAGCAGCATCCTAAAACACACACACACCCCCACACACACACACCTCCGCTTCGGGCTCTGCAGTGGCTGCCCGGCGTCTCTCGGAAAACACCCTTGTTTTTTTTTTTTACTTGGCTGCCCAGTCACTTCATCCTACTCGTGTCCTCCCCAAAACCCATCCCTCACCCTTCACCACCACCTCCTCCTCCTCCTCCTCCTCCTCCTCCTCACACCCAAAATCTGCTTCCACCATCGGGACACAACGGCGTTTTCCACTGCATAAAAAGTCACGGCTGCTGTATTTACCTGACAACTAGTTAATTTTCTCTCTCACACACACACACACACACACCACCAGTTCAGTCCTATCACCTTCATCCTTAACCCCTCACTCCTCTGTTCCCTCAGCCCGCCTCACATGTGGTTGTGGCGTCATAACCGCACGTAAGAGACGACTTAAAGTGTGACCAATGTGATGTAAAGAGCTTTAAGGTAAATAATGTAGAGCGCTGTGAGTCCTCGTGGTTTCAGAGACGTTCTCTGTTCTCGTCCCTCTTACACACATCTGTGTCTGAGCTATAGGCCTGCTGACGTTTATGTTAAACAGCATTCATATTTGATCGTTGTGTTTCCTGCTTGAGGTTTGATTAAAGTGTCTCCCTTCACTCAGGAATTCAGAGACTGAGGAGGGAGGCCTTAATCAAGAGGGAGAGTGTGTGTGCCTCAGATGTGTGTGTGTGTGTGTGTGTGTGTGTCTCCTCCCATTTTTCCTCGGGGGCTGAGGAGGACAGTTTGGGGAGGGTGCAGATGATACTGCAGTATAAAACAGAGCCAGCAAAACAAAACATGTTTTCAAACTTCCTCCTCTGCCGGTGCAAATTAACTAACATGAGTGATTTCATATACAAAACATAGGAACCATTATAGGGAGAAGAGAGCAGAAGGAGACATACATTACCTCCTCTCCTTCCTGTGTCGTCTTTTAAACGAGACGGCCCAACATCATAGATTTCACCGACTGAATTTTTGGGACTGTTTTTGTGAATTTGTTCTAATTGAAAGTCAAAGAAGTAAAATGAGTCAAGATCTAGTTTCAGGCTCATGGGGCCGTGCGGTTCACAGCCTAATGAGCAGTCTTTAGGGCAGAGGGAAGTATTCATCCTACAATGTGAAACAGCCTGGTAAAGAAAAGAGCAGTAATATATTCTTTTGTATCTCTCTCAGCATCAGGATCAAGCCTTTTCATCATGCTGACCCTTTTTGTTTCTGTTTTAGATTATAGTTATAATGTCAAACTCAATGCAATAGAGGATTTGACTCACCTTCTGTTACGATACATTCCTTTATCTGATTTTATCGCCCATTTGGAAGCAACGTTAAGGAGGAATTGAAACATGAGTAACAATCCTTCAGAATAAAAGCCTCTGTGCAATGATAGTCACCGTTTTAGTTGAAGATATATTCAGTAAACCTGCAGCTTTATTCCATCCTATGAGATATTTATTGAACCTGTATCAGTTTTGGTCTCTTTCCCAGGAATTGGGATAGTTTGTCTGCGCCAAGCCTCAGCCCTCTGTTTACCACCCTGCATTATTGGTCTCGCTATGAAATTCAAATCAATATCCTCATAATAAAAGTCCCAGGCCTGCAGCAAATTGGAATCTATAGCTTGGAAATCTAAAGAGATCTATGGCTATGCCAAGACTGCACTAATGAATGATGAATCACTGCAAAACACGCACACACACACACAGAGAGAAGGAAAGAGAGAGTCCTGCTGTATCAGACACAGTCAGTCAGTCTGGTGTGAAACATGACTCCCTCATCAATAATGGATGGTAAAGTAGGATCTGTACAACAGCAGCATTGTTTTACTAGACACAGCATTTCCATCCCTCTACTACTGTGTTTACACTTATGAGGAAACAGAGACGGCAGCAGGCTGAAGCCAGCGTAGCATGAAGGCTGGAGTTACTTCAAACCAGGAGTGATTCACACAACGTGCCGTCCAACCTTCAATAATGAGGTCACGTGCTGAATTCAATATCAAAGGGCTGATTTTAAAATGGCTACTGTGACACTTCAATCATTTAACAGGCGGTAATAATATCACACTGCTACTGCTGTGTTTGTACATCAGACTAAACCAAGTGCTGAGGCCTCACATGAAATGAAGTGCGTGTGTTTGTGTTTGTAAATGTGTGCATGTGTGCATGTGTGCATGTGTGTGTGTTTTGTTTTGGGAAGTGGAGATTTGGAGCTTGAAGTGCTGAGTAAGCGGTGCAGGGCCAGAGCTGGGAGACTGCAGTGCTACTGGCTGCAACACACACACCGATTTGGGAGAGAGGAGGGGAGGGGAGGGGAGAGGAGAGGAGACACACACAGATATCCTCCAGATTGTAATATAATACTACATTAAACACACACAGAGGCTCAGTATATATATATGTATGTTTTTATGTATTGAACCTATAATAAATTGTACTATCAGACATCTCCCCATGCAAACATAGGTGTCCACCCACCCACACACACACACACACACACTGCATGAGCATATCAGCCCACGCCCTGTCAGACACACTGCGTCACAGTCGACACTGGGAGCCGGCGGCCTTGTTTACTCCGTCTAACCTGCGTGCCACTGATTGTGCTAGAAAAGCCCTCATCTTCTCCTCCCGCCCACTCGCTCACTCGCCTCTCATTCCTCAGTCGTGCTCTCTCATACTCTGACTCACCCTCCCCTGCTCTTTCTTCACCCCCCTACCCTCCTCCACCTCCTCTCCCCATGTCCTTTTGCCTTCTCCTTTCCTCTCTCTCTCTCTCTCTCTCGCCTCACTATGAATGGGTCTGCTGGGCTTTCTGAGTTGCTCTCTCTCTCTCTCTCTCTCTCTCTCTCTCTCTCTCTCTCTCTCTCTCTCTCTCTCTCTCTCTCTCTCTCTCTCTCTCTCTCTCTCTCTCTCTCTCTCTCTCTCTCTCTCTCTCTCTCTCTCTCTCTCTCTCTCTCTCTCTCTCTCTCTCTCTCTCTCTCTCTCTCTCATAACATATGTGCGTCTCTCTGCCTCCCCTCTCTCTCTCTCTCCTCCTCTGCCACCCTCTCATCTCACCCTGCTGCCTCTCTCCTCATCCTGTCGATGCATTCCTCTTCTCATCAATGCCGTTGTGTCTCTGTATATTTAAACAATCGAGGCCTGTTTTGCCAACCTCAAAGCCGCCTCCCTCCCTCCCACCCCCACTCCGCTCCTCCCATATATTGGATTATGTAACTGCGTCCCCATGGACCTTGAGGACACTGCAATCTAATTTTATCTGCTGATGGTGCTGGTGATGATGGGAGTGTGTATCAGTGTGTATCAATGCAGCGCTGCAACACCTGACACAGAACATACCTCCATCTCCTCTGATCACTCCTCCTGATACTGACTCCATTACTGAATCAATGACTCAGAGCTCAGTCATCATATAAAATACATAAGATATAATGATTATCTTTTTTTTAAATCTATAATCAATACACATTTAAGAAACTCAGATCAAAGCAGTGCGACTAGCAGAAGTGTTAACACACACACGGCTGCCATTTTGATGTCTTTCTGTGCTAAAACACAAGAGCTCCCTCCAAGTTTTCTGCTTCTCAAGCTTCATCAACCACCAAACCCCTGCATTGCTAAATTTGCCAAACAGCGCCACTCACAGGCTTCCGGTAGTAACTGCATCTGATTTCTGCCGGTGTCAGCTGTAGACACTACAGAGGCGTCTGGCTCAATATAGAGTCTGAGTCATTTGTTTACATTTTGAAGTCTGTAATAAGGTTCATAAGGGAGTTTTGCCGAGCAGCAGCCTTCATGCCCAAATATAAAGTCGCTCACCGGTGAATAGATCCTGGATTTGTTTATAAAAGTCTTTATTGAATTCTGCATTTCTCCCAGTTTATTGAGACATATATTGTTATTGTATTTTTGTTTTGTTTTGTATTCCCCAGCTAAATCCACATCAAGAGTTTGTCAATATTTTGTGTGTATGTCAGTCAACCATATTCCATATTTGAAATTACAGGCCTGTTTTATGGCTGCGTTAACATTTTGGATGTAAATAAACTTCACCCCAAAATCAAATAACATTAATATCTGCTGATAATGTGATAATGAGAGCAAGTTTGATTTCAGTCTTCATTCAATCAGATATCAATATAAATTAACTCAAAGGAAATAAAGCTTCCACAGTTTTAGTGGGTGGCCATCCAAGAAAAATGCATTTCCAAATTGTTCCTGTGTCTAACCTCCTCCCAGGCTAGTCTGTGGTTTTTGCGAGCTCCAGCGGTTTCGTCTGGATATTCTGGCTGAACGGCAGCATGAAGTCATCAAAGTCCAAGTCGAAGGATAAGTGCGTCCTCCTCCTCTCCATGTTCGCCAACAGCTGACTGGTGGTGGGCGGCTTCCCCCAGACCTGAGAGAGAGAGAGCGAGAGAGAGAGAGAGAGAGAGAGAGATGTTGTAAATAATCATTCTGTCACAAGGTGCTCAAGTCCCTGATGGACTGAGGCCACTTCAACGTGAGACTGACCGATTTTGGCACGAAGGTGATGTCCACGGTGTTTGTTTTCCCCGTTGTGATCTTGGTGTTTTGCAGGATGATGTGCTGCGAGTCCATCTGAGGAAGAGGAGTCTTCCCTGGTGTGGCACTTGTCATTTCTGTCGCCGTTTCTGGAGCGATATCCTGAGAGGGAAACCAAAGGAGTTTACTGCAATCACCTCAAAAGATCAGAAATTGGCAAAAATCAATGCAGGTTATTAGGCTGAACCTGGATGCAGGAAATGCAAACTCAAACGTGACTTGTCCAACTTGTAATATAACACATCTGGTCTTGCTTACAAGTCCCCAGATCTCTTTACAGGCTTGGGTTTCCCTCCTGCTCATAAGGGGAACTAGAGTTCACAGATGAAAGCCAGCGTGGAACATAAACAAAGAACAATGACATCGTTCTCAAGCATTACACTCAAGCATTACACTCTCTCACACCGACTGTGGAAGGCTGCTTGGTTAATTAATTAAAGCAGACTTATCTCCGTACCTTCTTTTTAGCAGTGCCAGCTCTGGGTTTAGGCATTTGTGATTGGCTCCCTTTGCCCCTCCGTGTCTCCTTTGGTTTAGGCAGAGACTCCATCTTGTTTTTGATCAATTCAATAACTCTGGCGTCTGCAAACGCTCTGGCAACGTCCAGGCAGTTTTGCTCTGCAGGGGCATCAAATATGCACAGTCAAGCAAAAACACTTGCTCGATAGTCAGATAACCAAGTCATACAGGTGCATACAGGTAGATGTTTGATCTCTGGACATTGATAGATTCTGGAGACGTACCGTTCTTGTTCTGCACAGTGACGTTGGCGCCCTTCTTGATGAGGAAGTCCACACAGGAAGCTCGAGAGGTCTGAATGGCTCGCATCAGGGGAGTGGCCCCGTTTAGCGCTCGGGCGTCTATACTGGCCCCGGCCTTCAGCAGAAGCTTAACGATGTCCACCTGACCGGCGAAGGCAGCGTGGTGGAGCGGGGTCCAACAGAACTGATCGCACACACTCACATCTGCCCTGTGTGAGTTAAAGAGATTAGATTCAGTGACAGCAATGTTCCTGACCCCAGGGTTTCACACCAAACACACACTTCCTCACCCTTTGCTGAGGAGGTACTGCACCGCCTCGTAGTTGCCGCTGGAACACGCAGCCATCAGCGGTGTCTTATAAAACTGATCTTTGATATCCACAGGCACGCCCTGGTTGAAGGCGAGGTCGAGAGACTCCAGATCGCCGCTCTTGGCGCAGTAGTTGACGTTGATGTAATTTTTCTCTGGCTTGTCGATGTACCAACCCGAGTCGTCCATGAGAGGATGATCCGGCGGGTGATCGCGGTCGAAGCGGAGAACATCGGTGCAGTTGTGATACTGCTCGATCATGTAGAAGGGGGGGCCGCCGTCCGGTCGCCGTTGGATGAGGTCTGGAGGAAGAGTGCAGATGGGCAGAGGGATGCTCGGTTTGCCCTTCTTCTTCTTCTTCTTACTTCCTTTCCCTCCTTTTGCCCCCTTTTTCTTTTTAGAGACAAAAGAGGAGAGGAGGAATCGTTTGCTGATGTACTTGGCCCCTCTGAAGAAATCATTAATGTTGATGAAGCCCTCCTGTCTCCTGTCGTGGGCTGAGACGATCGTATGAAGCTGGTCCAGGTCGACTGGAGCTTTAAGTTGTTGTAACACGGAAATAAACATCTCTGTTGGAACTGTGTCGATGTCCTTCCCAAAGGCACGGTGGAGATCTGACTCGTTCTCATGAGACCAGTCATGCAGGGTCAGGGCAAAGGGGTCTGAGCTGACGTTGCCGCTGCTTGATTTGCTGGCTTTCCCCTGAAGCCTCTCTGCTTTTCTGAGCTCCTTGGCTGCTAGTTTGTGACCGGCATCTTTGGCAATCTGACGTGGCAGCAGACCCTTGTTGTTCTTCAGTTTGGAGTTACAGCCTGAGGAAAGAACACAAGTCCACAACAAATACACAATCACTACATTTATTTTAGGATGTGTTAACAGCTGCACTTTCTGCTTCTTTTTCCAACCCTGACCACAAAAACTACTGCATTAAATCATTCATGTTCTTTTTGGACATTACCCCTCTGTGCCAGGAACTTGCAGCAGTTAGCGTTGCCGGTGTCTGCAGCGTAGTGAAGTGGTGTGTTTTCCTCCAGGCCGGTCACACCCATATCTGCTGAGTATGCAGACAGAACCTGAAGCACCTGGCAACCAAGACACACCACAGAGCAAATGATTACGCAATCCTGCTAAATGGAAAATTGCACCTTAGCTTTAAAAACATGGAGTGTACAAATGAGAAGAAAAATGTCAATGTTATAAACACATACAGGTAGAATCTGGTCTCTTCTCCATGATTGTGTCTCCTACTGAACCAGACTGAGAGACAATGGAAAGGCTCAGGAAACCTCAGCAGGTGATTTGAGTTAATGAGCTGATTAGAGTGAGACACTGTGAGGATACTAGATGGAACTTTATCACTATATTAACATTTCTGAGAGACTGAGTTTGGGGTTTTCATGAGCTGTAAGACAGAATCATCATCATTAAAACAAATAAAGGCTTGAAATACCTCAAAGAAGCCGCCTATAGCAGCGTAGTGTACCGCACTGAGACGTTTCCTGTCCAGGATGTTGGGGTTCCCTCCTTTCTTGAGAATGGCTCTGACCAGCTGCACAGAGCCTGACTTAGCTGCCTCCATCAGTGCTGTAATGCCAGTTGTCTGCAGGGAGGAGAGGAGAGGAGAGGAGAGGTTACAGGTTATAGGTACATAAGATGATGAGAAGTCACATAAACAATGTCCCATGATGCTCTCTGGTTTAACCTGGTTGCTTGCGTTGGGGTCTGCCCCTCCCTCCAGCATGCAGAGGCACATGGGGAGGCACCGGTGAGCTTTTTCACAAATCAACTGGAGTACATGAGTTCCCTTCTTTGACACATTGTTGACATCTGCCTGGTGCTTCAGCGCCACCTCAAGGCAGCGGAGGTGGCGCTTGGTGGGGTTTATACAGTAGAACAGCACACCTGAAGACATAATGAGCAAACCATGAGGAATATAATCGTCATCATAATCATTATTCTGGGAGCTAAAAATGTGTGACCGTGACAGAATATTCAACTGTCCATGGTGGGCACACACACCAGGTTTACATGTGGATAAACACGCAGCCTCGCAGGCCCGTGTGTCACTATAGAGAAAGCCTGTGTGTGAGCGTTGACACGGGGCTGAACCTGCCCTCAGGGAGAACAGGATGATATCAGGTTACCCAGCATGTTTCACAGCGAAGGATCACCATAAGGGGTTGATCTGTAATTAGACATACCCGCACGACATGGCACACACACAAAGGCATGTATTCCAGCACACAAATACACTCACACATACACACACACACACACCCCTCTCTCTCTCCCTCCCTTTCTTTGCTCGCCCTCTCTCTGCTGCAACTGATGCCACCGTAATTGAGGTAATTATCACAAAAGGTTTAAAGAGATCCTGAGAAAAGAAGAAGGCGGCTCTGTGATTGGGGTTGTCATGGATACGCCTGTCTCATCAATATCTAAATAGACGCTCCATGCATTTTCATGACTTGTAAGGCAAGTCATGGCATTCAACACCTGCTGACCTCACTAACTTGAGATGGAAAATACCTGGGAACTGAATCGGTATCATCACCAAGTTCAGATGACAATATGCTGGTAGATGTTGTATTGTTGTATTACCTCACATAACTCAGTAAACAAGGCACATTTTAAATATTCAGACAATAGTAAATCTCTCACTTTATACAATGGTCTAACTACTACACCTCCAGGATGCTCGCAGAAAAAATATGCTTGGATTTTCTGCCCCTTCCTGAGTAACTATTCAATAACTGCAACATCTATCATAGACATACCATACATAACACTTGATCTGCTCCTACTCACTTCTGCCCTCAGAGTCCTGGAGCTTCAGGTTAGCCCGGTTCTGGGCCAGCAGTGCCACCAACACATCATTGCCCTTCTCTGCAGCCATCATAACCGGGGTGCGGCCTCTCTTGTCCTGGATGTTAGGGTGAGCTCCTTGGGACAAAAGGAAACTGGCCAGATCTGAGATGAAGCCACAAAGAGCAGAGGAACAATCAGTGGATATAAGAACTCTGAGATTTCATACCAGCATCTCCATATTCACCGTCTTAGTTACTTCCTTCCCAGTATCTTGTTATACGGTGCAAACTGAGTATAATCTGAGTAGGAGTATGATCTGAGTAACAATCCAGCCTCTCACCCTGATTGTTAGCTGCCACAGCCAGGTGAAGAGCTCCTGTGCCGTCCGTGGGCTCAGTGAGGTTGATGAGGTTTTTCACGCCGAGTTCCACCATCTTCTTTATCTGCTCTTTATTTATTTCATGGACATACTGATGCAGGCGGTAGACCTGAAGGACCTCCAGGCGGCCCTCTGCTTCTTTGAAACTCATTCTGTCATCCAGATAAAAAGACACTGACCAAACGAAAACAATATTTCTGAGCTATTTGCAGCTTTAGAGCATAAGGGCCTGCATGGGACAGTTATATGAAAGTTTCCATCATTGTTAGTGCAGAAGCTAAATAAAAGAACAAAATACTTCTGGCGCACAATGCTAAGAAATTATTTAAGAAACTGCTCATTACTTTTTTATCTAATATTAAAAACAAACTAGTGGGATGTCCTTTTAGGTTTTTAAAGTCAATAATCTCAGTTGTAGTTAGTGTACTTTTTTAGTTTAATCTCTCCATAGTGTCATATCATTAAAGTTCAAATGTTGTTACGGTAAATTACTTTTAGTTTCCAATTTTTCATGTAAACAATCACATTTTTTTACTAACATCAAGTTGTATAATGTTGTCAAATTGTAACTTTTACTTTGAGCTACTTTCCACTTTGACCACAGTAAATTGTGAAATAAGTTATTGTACTTTCTTGCGTCTTGCGTGAAACGTCAGTTGGCCAACAACTATTTCTGCTGTAGTGGAACCAAACTCTGCTCAGTAAACCGCTAGGCTAGACAAACCGATATTAGTTAGTAGCGTCTATTAAAAAATAAATACAGTAATAAAATGTGTCTCTTAAATGCAATTTCAACACGACAGACCGCGAACAAACAGAAAATGAAAACTGTGTTAATCAAATCCGTAAAGCTTCATTCAAATCACAACAACCTCCGCACATGAATGGTTGACATTGACTGTTTGGTGTTTTCATACCTTTTTATGTTGGCGTGAACTTCAAAACGTTGTAATTGTCACCACGTCTGGGCAGCGAGAGGAGCCGCAATTATCCTGCGATTGTTTTCAAAAAGTATTTACTTCATTTTAACACGCAAACTCTCACTTTGTGTGAGCAAGAGGCGGAACAAACGCGGCGCCATAGCAACGGAACGCGGCCGAATCCCTGGAGGCGCGCGTGTCCCCTGGAAAGCCATGATGGTGCGTTCAAATGCGCCTGGTAGGACTGGGACATACTGTTTTTCAAATTAACGAAAATAAAAAAAAACAATTTTACACCAAAATCCCCTCATATGCCTCCTTTAACGTCAATAAATGGAATTGTGTGTCTATGGCCAAACATTGCAGAGCAACCTGCACGAAATTTATTCATCTTTCACATACAATATGTTTTACAGGGGATAAATGCAGATACAAACACATACAATGTACTCAAAGAAATCTTACAATTACAATTTAGAATTTTTTTTAAAAATACATGATTTCAGACCATTTAATCAAGAGCTCGATTTATATGCAGCAGAGAACATGAATGTCTTTCACTTTTCAACACGTTTGGTTCGAATTGTAGGGACATACCTGAGGGACAGACGGAAGGGGACCGTGTTTACAGAGGAGCTAGCTGCTAGCCGCTAATGTTACCTGTCCGCATTTGGACCGGAGGAGCCAGAATATTCCTTGATTAAAGGCTGCGGACTGCGAGCTGTTTCCGAGAGCTGAGAGCGGCTGCGACCCGGGGCACTGAACTGAGAGGCGGACTTAACCTGCTTACTTCAGGGAGAAGAGCATGTTACCTGCAAAGAGTGTGTGTGTGCGCGTGCGCGAAGAAAGCAAAGAAAGTTTGAAAACATCACCGTTACATCACTGATCATCCTATGGATTCCACTTATGGACTGGAAAGTGTTTGTGTGTGTGATATGTAAGAGGGGGTGCAAGACAAATTTCAATTGCATGTGATTTGATCGTGAATTGCATGTAATATGATAAATAAAGTATCCTAATCTCCTCTCTCTCCTAGTACAATGAAGTGTGTTGTCTATTTAGTATGCATCCTTACTTCCTTAAGTAACCTAGGTAGAATTACTGGTTCTTTGCCCTTGACCATCACAGCAGAGATCATCTTACATGGCCTTAGAGATGACATTCTTTGTCAGTGATCCTCTTTCCCTCAATGGACACCTTAAAGTTTTCAAGCTTATTCATCTGAAACCTTACAGCTTTGAAAGTATGGAGAGTAAACACAAGATGTCACTGCAGTACAGCACAAGAGATGCATTTACAACAATCTCCATGAAATGATTTAAAATTAGAACACTGAAACTAGAGGTTTGCAAGGAAGCCAGAAATAAAGGCCAAACGGAGCAAGATTAAACAAACGATGTCTCAAACAGGTTGAGGTGCTGAGGCACACAGGTGAGTAGAAACTGGCACACACACATATCCATTAAACAGAAGCACAAAATGAAAATGAAAGTGAGACTGTTGAGGTCAGCTGTGTAAAACTAGGTATCTGTATTTGAGGTACACGTGGCAAAACTTGTACAATGCATAGAAAAAAATTCCATTCACACCCTCAACTGGTCCAAGGCTGTAATACAGTGATGAGAAAGAGACTAAGTTACAGTAAAATAAGTAGAAATCTTGATATGGTGATGTCACAACCCCCAATTTCAAAGGAGTTGAGAAAATGTGTTAAATGCAAATGAAAAACAGGAAGTAGTGAGTTGAAGCGCTAACCGAAGAGTATCCTGGTCATGGTGGATCTTCTGCCTCTGCGTTGTGTTGAAGGAGACAGGCCGTTCTTTGGCATTTCTCGGAGGCATTTACTTCTGACAAAAAGCAAACAAAGAAACATAAAGTGACCACCAACTCAGGACCCGGAAGCTTACAAAACCCCAAAACAAAATGAATAAATAACAACATTTCAAGGGAAACACAAAGTAATAAGGGGATGTTAAATTCACATGATTATAATGAGACTGTTGACGGCTGCTCGTTTGATTTTAGTCTAATTTGCGTACCTTTTTACCCTTCCCCTTTTTTGTGTCAGGTGGAGTTGGATTCACAATCTCCATCTGGTTTTGGACCAATTCAATAACCTGGGGGTTTTCATACACTTTGGCAATGTCCAGGCAGTTTTCATCTGCAGGGAAATAAAATATACAGTCCAGTAATTTCAGTGTCAAAGAAGGTTTGTGATTCAAAACAGCACTAACTTAATATTGGCTTTGTATGAATCCAGAATCATAACAAATCCAATTCAATTTTATAGTGCATCATAATTCATCTAAACCTGGATAGATTTTGATAGACATACTGTTGTTGTTCTGCGCAGTGACATCGGCCCCCCTCTTGATAAGGAAGTCCACACAGGAAGCTCGAGTGTTCTGGATGGCTCGCATCAGGGGAGTGCCCCCGTTCAGAGCTTGGGCGTCTAGGGCGGCCCCGGCCTTCAGCAGAAGCTTAACAATGTCCACTCGCCCAACGTAGGCAGCATGGTGGAGAGGAGTCCAATAGAACTGATCATTCGCCCTCACATTCGCCCTGTGTGATGTAAAGGTATTATGTTCAGTGCAGTTTAGCCAATTTAAACGTGATCAATCATATACTGGTTCATGTCAAGAGGAGCTTTTTCCACTGGGAAGTCGAGTAAAGATGCCGGAAATTCACACTTACTGTCCTGACCCAGGCTGGCACACAAAAACACAAACACATCAGCTTTCTTACCCTTGGCTGATGAGGTACTGGACCATCTCGTAGTTGCCACTGGAACAGGCCACTATCAGCGGGGTCTTGTAAAACAAATCTATAATATCCACAGGAACACCCTGGTCGAATGCCATTTTTAGAGACTCTAGATCTCCGCTCTTCGCACAGAAGTTGATATTGACGTATTTTTTCGCTGACTTGTCAATGTACCATTCAGAGTCATCCATTAGAGGATGATGTGGTGGGTGATCATGGCCGAAGCCACGAAGATCTGAGCCGTCGTCATATTTCTCAATCATGTAGTAGGGTCGGTCGTCGTCTGGTCGCCGTTGGATGAGGTCTAGTGGAAGAGTGCAGATGGGCAGAGGGATGCCCTGTTTACCCTTCTTCTTCTTCTTCTTCTTACCTCCTTTCCCTCCCTTGCCCTTTTTCTTTTTAGGAGCATAAGTGGCCATGAGGAATTGTTTGCTGATGTACTTGGCACCTTTGATGAAATCAGTCACATCAATAGATCCCTCTGTATAGGCTGAGATGATTGCATAGAGCTGCTGGAGTTCAACTGGAGCTTTGAGTTTTTGTAACACTGAAATAAACTTCTCTGTGGGAACTGCTAATACTTCATCCCCAAAGGCTGCAAGGATAGCTGACTCGTTTTCATGCGACCAGTCATGGAGGGTCAGGTCCAAGGGGTCTGTGCTGAGGTTGCCTGTTTTGCGGGATTTGCCCTGTAGCTTCTCAGCTTTTTTGAGCTCCTTCATTGCTTGTTTGTTACCGGCCTCTTTAGCAATCAGACGTGGCAGCAAATCCTTTCTGTTCTTGAGTTTAGAGTTACACCCTGAGGAAGTTTCACAACAAACACACATTACCTACATTTATTTGGGGACGTGTTAGCAGTTTATTTTTCCAAAACGCCACTGCACTAAAAGTTTCAACTTCTTTTTGGATTCTTTTTGGACATTACCTCTCTGTGCCAGGAACTTGCAGCAGTTAGCGTTGCCAATGGCGGCAGCGTAGTGAAGTGGTGTGTTGCCGTCCTGGCTGATCACATTCATATCTGCTAAGTATGCAGACAGCGGCGGAAACACCTGGCAAACACAAAACATAAGGAAATGATTGCGCAATCATCTTAACTGTAAATCTAAACTGTGTAGTGTGGAAATGAGTCACCAGAAATTCAAGAAAATGTAAGAGAAATGTCTATGTTAAGCATTCTAACTTCCCAGTATACAAATTAGCCATCTTTGTAATGCAACAAAAGTAAGATCCAAGCTACTGCACCTCAAAAATGTCACCCATGGCAGCGTAGTGTACTGCGCTGAGGCGTGTCTGGTCCAGGATGTTGGGGTCCCCTCCTTTCTTGAGAATGGCTCTGACCAGCTCCACAGAGCCTGACTTAGCTGCCTCCATCAATGCTGTAATGCCTGTTGTCTGCAGTGAGGAGAGGAGAGGAGAGGAGAGGAGAGGAGAGGAGAGGATCATCTTCATATTGTCTTATTTTACACACAAAAAAGCTAAAATGATGAGAAGTCACACAAAACATTGTCCCATGATGCTCTTTGGTTTAACCTGATTGCTTGCGTTGGGGTCTGCCCCTCCCTCCAGCAGGGAGAGACACATGGGAAGGCACTGATCGGCTCTTTCACTCATCATTTGGAGAACGTGAGTTCCCTTCTTTGACACATTGTTGACATCTGCCTTGTGTTTCAGCGCCAACTCCAGGCAGCGGACGTGGTCCTTGGTGGGCTTTATACAGTAGAACAGCACACCTACAGACATAATGAGCAAATCATATTACTACAGCAGCTATCATATCCACACCATACATACCATAAGTCTGCTAGTACTCACCCTTGCCCTCAGTGTCCTGGAGTCTCATGTTAGCCTTGTTCTGAGCCAGCAGTGCCACCAACGCATGATTGCCCTTCTCTGCAGCCAACATGGCGGGGGTGCGGCCTCTTTTGTCCTGGATATCGGGGTGAGCTCCTTGGGAAAAAAGGAAACTGACCAGATCTGTGATGAAGCCACAAAGAGCAGAGGAACAATCAGTGGACATTAGTAACATACCAGCATCTCCATATTCACAGTCACCATTTTGTACAGACACTCTACCTTCCCAGTATCTTGTTATATTATGCAGACTGGTTATAATCTGACAAAGTAAGACTGAAGCCTCTCACCCTGATTGTTAGCTGCCACAGCCAGGTGAAGAGCCCCTGAGCCGTTCTTGGGCTCAGTGAGGTTGATGAGGTTGTCCACACAGAGGTCCAACATCTTCCTTATCTGCTCTTTATCTGCTTCATTGACAAACTGATGAAGGCGGTAGACCTGAAGGACCTCCACACGTCCCTCTGCTTCTCTGAGAGTCATACTGTCATCCAGATAAAACAAATAATTATAGAGACAAAAAAGTCACATAACTATAGGGACCTTTTTTGAAGTTTAAGTTTTAAGTTAACAAGTTTCCAAAAAGGTGTTATTTAGGTTCATTCATAATCACAACCACCTACACGTATGAACAGGTGACATACCTTTTTATTTATCTTGATGTAGACTTCAAAACTTCTGGAACTTTTGTTATTTCCAACGCTTTTGGACGGCGAGAAAATCTGCTTATCCTGTATTTGTTCCCCTAAAAATATTTCCTTTACTTGAAGTTAGATTGCGTCATTGACTTTGCTGCAGAACTGATATGACATCATGTCATAGTCTCTGGGAACGCTGTCATCACCATGACATCTTGTACGTCAACCAGGAGGGAGCTACCAAGTGGCTTTGGATCGAGAGGGAAGGTCTGTGGGTGTTACTGCTGGGGTGCAAACTGGGGTCTGACCCAACCTGGCTGGGTCACCTGTCCTGTACTTAGACTAAGCTGGGGTGTTGTTTTTTGGCTCAGTACTTCTGTATTCTTATATAATTTCCACTTATTCCTGCAATATTTTCACTCTTTTCCTCAAAATAGGTTCCACTTATGTAGTGGTTAGTACAATGGAGTGTTTTGTCTGTTTAATATGCATCCTTACTTCCTTAAGTAACCGAGATAGAATTACTGGATCTTTGCCCTTGACCTCCACAGCAGAGATCATCTTACGTGGCCTTAAAGATGACATTCTTTGTGTGAGTGTCAGTTGAATAACAGCTATTGAGAGCAGACAAGCTTATAAAGAGACATGTAATTTACTGTGACAAGTGATGAATGTGATCCTCTTCCCCTCAATGGACATCTGGAAGTCTCCAAGCTTCTTCATCTGAAACCTCACAGCTTTGGAAGTATGGAGAGTAAACACAAGATGTCACTGTAGTGCAGCACAAGAGATGCATTTCCAACAATCTCCATGAAATCAACTAAAATTAGAACACTGAAACCTGGGGTTTGCAAGGAAGTAAGAACAAGGACCAAAAGGTGCAAGATTAAATAAATGATGTCTCAAACAGAATGAACGGTAAGCAGAAACTGGCACATTTTTGTAAAACAGAAGGACAAAATTCAGATGAAAGTGAGACTGTTGAGATCAGCTGTGTAAAACTGAGTATCTGTATTTGAGGCACATGTGGCAAAACATACAAAACATTCAGTACCTGGCATAGTAATGTGAAGTGGCAAGTCATACAAAACGGATGAAAAATATTTACATTCTTTTAAACTTGTACAATGCATTTAAAAATACAATAGAAATCCACTCCCACACTGAACTGGTTTAAGGCTGAAATACAGTAAGAGATGAAGAAGAGAAGGTGTCACTCAGTTATATTAAAATATGCAGAATGAGCTTATCCTGATAAACTGATGATACAGTAATTTATGCATGCCTTTCAACATAGTGTGAATATAATGCAATATATGCTCCAATAGGTTGTATCATATCCGTTAAGCAGCTTAGAATGTTCAATGTTCCTTTAAAGAATACCTACTATAGTACAGTTTCTTCTGGAAACATTGATTAGACCTCCATGCATAGTTCACTATTTGTTTTCTTAGCTTTACAATATCCATTGTCAGATGAACAGATATTAATGCCTGAGCCATATTAGATTAAAGGGAAAATGCACCTTTCTCCTCCAGGTCATCCTCCTCCTCCTCCCCACATATTTCTGCGCATAGCTAATGTGTGTTTGCCAAAACATTGTCTTTGTGTGTTGCTGTATGATTTATAAAATCCTGTGGTTTGGTAACTGGGCCACCATTGACTTCATTTGTGCATTTCCTTGTAAAAAGACGTGGTTTGGACTCTGGCCCTCCAATCACACTGCATTTCTTTCAGGCCGATTGGCTTCAGTCAGCATTACGTTTTTGGAAATTTGCTTGTGGTCAAAAAAATGTGCTTTCAAAATCCAAACTGAGTAGCAAGAACAGAAACCACCTCAGAAACGCACAAAGGAAACAAAATGGATGCAATAACCTCCAAACAAATATGGTGTGGGTGTTTTATAACACAAACAGAAGATCCTCATTCTTTTGTGGTTTACGGAATTCTGTTTGATTGATACAAGGGTGACTTAAAAGGCTATTTTATCTTGCAATAATAACTAAATAATTCAAGTTTATAGTGCGGTGTGAACATATGGAATCATAGCATAATCCTGCAGTGGCATTTCTTTCCAACAAAAACAAATACCAAAGAAACAAATGGCTCTTTGCACAGTAAAAGGCCCTGCACACACACTTAATACCCACATGGGTTTTTATTTTCACTTATTCTGACTGATCGGACCTCTTCTCTGGCCTGTATATACACAGTGCTTGACAGACATGACTGTGACTCTCCTGATAGGTTTGTTTAACCTGTGGGACAACACACCCATACAAGATTCTGTAAGGAATCAGCCTGAATAACTGAAAACATCTGTGTGTGTGTGTGTGTGTGCAGGACCCTCACTGTTTTATTTAAAGCTGTGAAAGACAAAACACATCACTGTGGTTGAAAAGAAAAATGTATTTCCTTCCTTCTTAGCACTTAAACTCAATATACTAATAAAAAGGTATCCTGCTGAATGAATCCAGTCTTTCAGTCTTTGCAGACATTTTGTAGGTATGTCAGTCAATAGCTGCGGTCTGTTTCAGTCCAGCAGACCGCTTAGAATCTCTTGGTGCTCAAAGTTTCATCCAGATAAATCACATCACATCTCATCCCGTCATTTGCTCTCATACAGCAGCATCCCACTGAAGATGGTCAGGGGTTCAGAGGAGAAGGCCAGCTTGCCAGTGACGAGGTCAATGCAGACGGTGTCTCCTGCTTTCATTGGTAGGATGATGTTGAAGACGGCCAACGCTCCTGGAATGTGTTGGGCCTCTGCCATGGGCTTCTCCAGGCCTTCAGGCTGATACCCAGCTGAGTCCACTCGAGCCACACCGCTGTTGGACTTAGACAACACGGCTTCAATCTTCACATTCTTGTGACCGGTTAGGATGCCACTGAAGAAGTACTTCCCACTTACAGGCGCAGTGAAATAACCTAGAGGACGGATGCAGAGGACAAAGAGTCAGTAGGTGATCACAGCAAAAGCAACAGGGTGAAAAGGATTTGAAGTGCAAGTTCAAAACTCACCAGTTCGCGGGTTGTAGGCGTTATTTTCATTGACGAAGATCTCATTGAATACAATGGTTCCTGCGCTGTTCATTGGCCGAGTGAGGGCAGCAGAGAAAGACAGGCGCGGCACGTGTGCGTCTGACCCGGCAGGACCTGATCATGGGGGAGGAAAGGAGAGCAGGAGTTATTTTGAAGCAAAACCCACAGGCATCAAACAGGAATCACTGCTTTCATCTTCTGCTTAGTACGAACAACACATACCCTCCTCGCCTCTCAGACCTGAAATGGAAGATGGAAGACAAGAGGACATCAGTTTGTTTTGTTATTCCTATCACATTGTATCTACATGTCAAGAATTTCACAGATCAAAAATAAGTTAACTTGTAAGTTTGTAAGTCACTTCAACAAAAGCAACCAAAGTTAGTCTTTACCTGGGGGTCCCACTAGACCCTGCTTGCCCTCTTTTCCTAGAGGTCCCACCCTCCCTTGGGGTCCCACAGGACCCTGGGTACCTCTCTCGCCTCTCTCTCCTCGAGGGCCTGTTATGCCAGGTGGACCTGTGATAAGACACATCAGGAATGTTTGGTGAGACAGCACAGCTGGGACGTACCAGACTGAAATTCCTCTTTACCAGCTTTGGCGTTCCTTAGAGGAATTCTTAGTGGAATACAAGAAAACCCACAGAAAGCCAAGAAAGCCTAAGACATCTAAGCTGGACCTACTCAGGATGTGCACTTTACCCGCAAGTTCACTAAAACTATTCATTTGACAAACTGCAGGCTTAATAGAGTCTTAAGTGAATGCCTTTAAGGATGATACCCTAAATTCTTCCTTTGGTCTATTTTCTCTCTGCCCTGACCTTGCCTCCATTCAAATGAGCCAAATCTCTTATCCAAAATCCAGATCCCAGGCCCTCTGTCCTCTGTGACTCACCCATGAAGTCTTGCTCCACAAAACTGTGGAAATCCTCGGCCAAAGCCACAACCGAAGAATTCAGCCTGTGTATGTCGGAGTGGACGTTCACCAGCTGGACGTTCTGGATGTCTTCAATAAGATCTCCTTGAGACGTTACCGTGACATTGAGTCCATTAACGCAATTCCACAGGCCAGACACGTGTCGGTTCAGGCCGTGCTTGATGCTCTCCAGGCTCACTGACAACGAGTCAAATCGTCCGCACACTCCCTCCATCTTAGACAGTCTCCGGTCCAGGCTGTCGCTAGAGCGCCGGCACTCGCTGACCTCCGTCACATAGTTGCTGGTGATGGTTTTGATGTCTTTGCCCAGGTTGCCAAATTGAAGCTTGGAGTCGTCAACAAAATCTGTCAGGTTCTTCTGCAACTCGATCACCTTTTGGAGAACAAAGATGTTGGATATAAATATGTTCAAGTCCCTTTAGTGATTCATCTTCCTATGTTGAATATTGATCTCTATAAGCATATGATCTCCATCTCTAACACACTCAAACCCTTGAAATGCATTCAAATATTTTCATAACTATACTAACATTATGGGAAAATATCCCGAAGCTAAACACAAAACGTGCTTGATCTCTATCATGTTGCTATAAGATCCACGAAGAAAAATTGCATTTCAATGTTCTGTTTAATAAAACAACACACACATCATCACCAACTCCATCACTCTATGTTGCTTTTTGGTGAGATTTCTGATAATGTGTGTCAGTAAGTTTAAGTTTAAGCTAATAGCAGCAGTGTTATCTTCATCTTCATCACATCACATCACCTCACCTCAGCCTGGATGTTGTCCTTGGCGTCTGTAAGATCGCTCAGCGCGTTCCCTTGCCCGTGCACGGTCCTTCCCAGGCCCCTCAGGCTGTCATTCAAGGAGTTGAAGGTGACCATGACCCCACTCAGCTCTCCTTGCAGAGACTTCAGATCTCCTCCTAATTTTCCATTATGGACTTTATGATCATCCAAGCCTTTTTTCAGATCGTTCATGTTGGTCTTACACTGTCCCGTACACTCCTCCACCTCCTCTTTCAGTCTTCCCACCTCCTCCTGAAGGTTGGAGCACACCTGAGAGCACGTGGACTGTTCCGAGTCGATTCTCTTCCGCAGATCTGTCACTTCGGCCTGGCACTTGCTGAGGCCGCTGCTGGTGGTATTGGTAAGCGAGCGCAGGTCTTCTTCTACGCTGCTGCAAACAGAACAGTCTTCCACATCTCGGCCCAGCGTCTCCACTTCTGTTACGATCTTGTTGAATCTCTCGCCGTTCTCTCCTGTCACACTCTTGATCTTTTTCACATCTTCTGCCAGGTTGATCACTCTGTCAATCAGTGAATCTCCCGACACAGACAAATCTTTTAACCTGGTGTCAAACTTCTTGATTTCCTCCTTGTTGGCCACAACTCTCCATTCGATGGTTTTGATGGTGTCATCAGTCTTTCGGCCTTTTCCGTTCGGCCCACATGTTTCATTGCACAGTTTGATGGTGGATGTAAGACGTCTGTCAAGGATAGTGGTGATGTTCTCCAGCTGACCTAGACGTCGACTGTGGTCAGTGACCGTGTCACTCAGCACAGAAACGTCCAGGTCAATCCTGCCGATCTTGTAACTGTTGTCATCCAGCCGAGTGAGGACCATGTTCCGCAACTGAGTGACCTCTCTCTGGACATTATCCTTCATATTGTTCCCAGTGTTGGTGCACCTCTGCTCTGTCTTCCTCATGGTGTTATTCAGCCTCTTCTCCACTTCTCTCAGTTTGCCGTTCAGCCTGTCCTCTGTCCCTCGTCCCCTCCCTCCTCCTCCATTTGTCCCGGGCAGCTCCTTGTCCAGCCGCCCTTTGATGGTGTCACACTTGTTGTCGGTGGAAGTCACGCGGACTTCCAGGTCAGTCAGCTTCTTCTCCAGTTTAGTGACTGTATTGCAGCAGCCCTGGGAGCGCTCTGTCTCTCTGCGGAAGATCTCCACCGTCTGCCTCAGGTGCTGGTCCATGGAGCTGTACAGCTTCTCCAGGGCTCCCATCCTCTCCCTGTCCTGCTGCTGCTGGCGCCTCAGGTCCTCCACCCCAGCCTACAGGGACACAGATCAGTGGGGGACAATTTTGTAACACACTGACACTGTGAATATGTCAGGTTACTTGTATTAGCTTTCACATGTCATTGTCTTCACCTGGCAGGAGGAGCAGGACAGAGACACTCTTCTCTCCAGCTCTTTCAGAATCTCCTCCTTCAGAGTGTCCAACTGGTTCCGCCCTCCTCTGCCTGCTCCGTCCAGTTCATTGCCTCCTCCGTTCACCAGATGGTTGTTGATGGTGAGCAGCGTCTGGTCATGGACCTGAACAAAAGAAATGTCAAAATGAATTAACATGGTTGCATGGTTGCATTCCAATTCTAGAAAACTGTGCAGAGTAGCAGATCTTACCTGTGTCCTGTTGTAGAGCTGGTCCAGCTTGTTCTGGATGTCATGGATGGTCTCCTTCATGTGCGGCTGGGCTGCATCAGCGGGGACACCGGCCCCACTCAGACCAGGCCTAAGCAGAGGGTTTGAGATGGGACGAGCAGAGGTAAGCTTGTATGTCGGCTGTTCCATCTGATTGTTTTTTTAATTAACAACATCCCCAACATTCCCCAAATGCCAACATGTACGTACAGTCTGTGGTTCATGCCGTGGATTGTGGACTGCATGGTGTGAAGGTCTTTGGACAGACTCTGGATCTTCTCTTCCAGTTGTCTGATTTTCTCACTGTCACCTGAGGACGACGCAAGAACATCATTAATTAAAAAATGTGTGAAAAGAGAAGGGAGTTCCTTTATCTCCCGATGTCAAAGGGTCGTACCGCTTCTGCTGTCTCCTCCCCTCTGTCCGCTGCCCGTGTTGTAGCCCGTCTGCGTGACACGAGTTCGCCCGGCGTTAACCTGAGTATCCGTGCTTCCCTTTGGCGGGTTGTGGCAGTCTTCGCCCGAGTAACCATGGCAACACTTCCATTCCATCTCCGTCACCATTTTGTAGGCAACCTTGTACCTCGGCCTCCTGTACGTCCGGTAGCTGAGAGTGACACAACAACTCCACTTCAATTGACTTCTAATCCAACACTTTGGAACATTTGGAAGATTCTAGAACGTTCTCATGTTCTTCATGACACACCACCGTATACTGGTGACATTCATGTGCACTGACTCATTATTTAATGCTGGGAAGTAGTTTGCTGATGATCTATGCAGACATGTAAACATCAAGATATTTCTGTCTCATTTTCCAAAGCACCAACCGCTATTAAATCTCCTTTTCTTCTCGTCTTCTCACGTAAACATTCGGACAGGAAAATGTTATATTTGGCAGGGTCTGGAGTTTTATTCATTATCATGTTATTCAGCTCTGTCTCACAGTAACAATGCAATAAATAGACCAGAAACTCAATGAAGATTTATGGCAGCGTCACAAGCACGTTAACAAGGCCCCGACTGTGAGACTTCAACAGGTTTGCTCCCCTTCACGCAGAGCCGCAAGCATCACTCTGCACACAAAACCAGCCTTTTCTCTGCCATAGAAAAGATTTCATCTTCCAGCACCCGACTCAGAGAGAGCGTGAGAAAAAGGGATTCGACGTGCTCTCAGAGGAAAAACAAAAACAGGGCTGGGAGAGATGGAGAGAGAGGCGGAGCGGAGTGGAGCTGGAGAGAAAGGGAGAAGGTGAGTAAGAAAGAAGGGAAGAAAGAGAGAAAGAAAGAAAGACAGAAAGAAAGAAAGAAAGAAAGAAAGAGGCCTTTAAAGAAAGAGAGACTGAGTCAGAAACAAGATTGTTTTCACAGGGCAGGACGGATAGACTGCGGTGCTTGGAACTGATGTCGACCTCATTCTTAGCATAGCCCAGGTTTAGGCCGAGGCCCCTGGCAGGCAGAGGGATCAGGCAGCCAGACCAGCCAGGGACAGACTACATGGCAAACACTGCAACATTTTGATTCAATCCCACAGACACTTAGGGAGTTATTCCTTTCAAGAGAAACATCCACATTTGGGGAAATCATTAAGTCACGTCTCAACTCAATACACTTCTGAAGTTCTCCAGGTCTGCAGCAGACACTGGAACGGGTCTCTGAAGCTGAGATCAATGAATATGAGACGGGCCGAAGTGTTCATCCGCCTGCCAAATACTGAGCTGAAACTGACTTTGTTGATGTTCTGGCTGAACACCGAGCAACAGCTACAACTCCAGCTACGACCAGGCCCAAACCACTTCCTGTCCAGGCCTAAATCTCTCCTGAGAGACTGAAAACAGCTCAATGAAGTGAGTATCTACAGACAGGAAGGGGAGAGGAAGAGGAGAGGAAGAGTGGGATGGAGAATGAATGTACAAAACTTCTGTAGACCTGAAAACAGAATGTTGGAGGAAGCAAGTTGGAATGCAGATTAGATTCCAGTGGCGGGGCGAATCGGGGGAGATGTTAGATACGAAAGATGAGAATGGTGTCTTAGTGTGTGTGAGTGTGTATGTGTGTGTGTGTGTGTGTTACAGATACTCACGCCACTCGAGGACACTGACCCCAGGCGCAGCGTTGGTAGTCCGGTTTAATGTACGTCTCCACCCCGTCCTCCATCACGCAGCTTATAGTGCGTGTCACCACATAAGCGCACCAGTTCCTATGAAATCACACACACACACACACACACACACACACAAGCAGAGCCAGTGAGTCCCTGTTTTACTTTGTGAACTCTGGCAGCAGCTAAAACAATGAAGAAGTACTCAAGTGGATAAATAATAATCAATAATCTGTTCATTTGTTGACATTGGCGATCCAGATCAATATCTTAAACGTGGGACTGATTGTTATTCTGTGCAGGAGAGATTGTCTGGCAGTGCTACTGTCAGATCAGTTCAGGATAATAACCGTATGATTTGTACAATGGCCACCATTGTGTGCTTCCCAAACTCCCCGCCGTCTAACCCTTGCACACACACACACACACACACACACACACACACACACACACACACACACACACACACACACACAAACTTACACACAGCCAGACAGAGAGACAGACACACACATCTTTGTAGCGCTTCTTATGTTTGTCTTGACTGAAATTTCATTTTGTGCAAGTGTGGAACCGGTTAAATCATTTAGATATGAAGTATTTCCCGTGATCCTGAATCTTAATCCTAATGAACTTGACCTTTAACCCTTAATCTACCTAAATCCAATTCATATCCATTCATCTAAATCCTGATCCTGTGAGAGGTTACAGCTGTGGATAATGATTTCAAAACAAACACAATAAAAACATCAAACGCAAATATACTAAAAATAAAATGGCCAGACATACAGGAATACACACACGTACACACACGCTCACACACACATGCTACTCAATTTGTCGCGACCTCCTCGACCCTCAGATGTCTGTGTGGATAACACTGAGGACAGATTTAGGACACAGGCGTCCTTTTGTCGCTTTCAGCCCCGGGACAAGACAGTCGTCCTCTGTCATGGTTCTCATATTGGCAGCGTTACCCAGCAGTCCCCTCGTCCTCTTCATCCTCGTCCTCGTCCTCGTCCACCTCTCTCCGCCGCGCTCCCTCTGCAGGTCATTACGGCCAATTAGTGTCACTCCCAAATTCAGCTGAGCAGAACTGTGGAGAGTTTAGGAATACAAAGTTGGGAGCGCACAAGAAGTTCCTTCATGCTCGGGAGTCAATCAACCCCCCCCCC
Organism: Genypterus blacodes; assembly: GCF_046128005.1. Taxonomy (NCBI): domain Eukaryota; kingdom Metazoa; phylum Chordata; class Actinopteri; order Ophidiiformes; family Ophidiidae; genus Genypterus; species Genypterus blacodes. The sequence continues at coordinate 170,405 of NW_027466855.1, forward strand.
CCCTCCCCTATATCTCTCTCTCGCTCTCTCTCTCTCTCTCTCTTTCTCCTCCACCCATCTTCATTCATCTCCTCCTCCCTGTTCAACCTTTGGGGTTACTGTACGTGGGAAAGTGAACAACAGGTCTGATGAAGTGTCAGGACTCGACTGTGGAGCCTGGACTTTTGGGTCATGAGGAACATTCTTGAAGAAAAAAGTGGGATAAACGTCAGGTTTGCTTCAGATTCCCATAATAACTTCCAGTATTCACTTCTTTCTGTGCAAATTTGTCGTTTTGATTGCACATGAAAGCCATTTTGCTGACTGTGGGGTTGAGCTTGTTTGTATATTGCAGTGTATCATGTTGCTTTGATGCTGACTTGAAACCAACACAAGTTTCCGGCCTGATTCATCTCGGCCTCTGGGTCCAACACAGGACAGACATGACTTAAGTGTTCATGCATCCGAGACGTGCGGCGACTTCCTCTGTGTGTTTCCACTGATTTGCGGGTTCATCAGCGCTCCACATGTCCCTCCTTCTAGCCGTTACACTGAATTGTGTTCTGCTTCCTCTGTGGTCCGGTTTGTGTATTGCAGAACGTTTCCAGAAGATCTTGGAGGAATCCCAGTGATTTGTCATGCAACATCACTTCAAACTTCAGTCGACCAGATGGTGGCGCTAATGACATTTAAGATATATTTCATCAATCAAAGACACTTTTGGAGGGATGGAGTCATACTTGGAGGGATGTTGGCCCTTTGCTCTGGTTGCCTTCTGTTATGTGAAGCTTCGCTGGGTTGCCATGTTTGTGAAAGAGGAATCAAACATCTCCAACATCTGAACTCCACCCGCCGCAGTAAATCCAAACGGAGCGTCGTCTCGCCCCCCCCGTGTCGTTCCGAGCTGTTTCTTTCCTCGACACGGTTGATTCAGTGAAGCAGCTCTGCCGATCTGTTAACCCCGACCTGCCGACTCTCTGGGTCGCGTAGATAAAGAGCAAAGCTGGCAGCGTTAGCACCCCATCGTCTCTGATGGAGAACAGACGCCGCGTTCAATGTAAATAAACCCAAACATCTTTCTTTTTCAGTGTTGAGAAGATACAGATGTGGGTATACACACACACACACACACACATGCTCACACGCTCATACGTACATAAGCAAACACACACCCTCCCTCCCTCTCTGTGCCTTCCACACACCCACACCTCCCGTCTCACTTTCCGTCCCTCCGTCGTGAGCTTTCCACTCCGGTGAGACACATGAGAGAGGCCTTTATTGGTGAGAGGATGACTAACCGTGAGCGAGCGAGAGTGTCTGTGTGAGCCTGTGTACTTAGGCATATGCCCTTCAATTTACAGGGTGTAAGTACACACACCCCTGCAAACACACTTTCTCTTCTGTAGCAAAGCCTTTTCTCATTTTCCCCTCTAAGCAGCGTGAAGTGAAACGCTCACAACAGTAATCCAATAAACCAAACGGCCGGAGAGAAATTACTCAGACCAAAGCCCCTTAATTTAACATGAAACACGACGAGGAGCACACACAAGCATCACAGCTTTATATGAGAACTATACCAGACAGTTTTTCATTGAGTTTGGTGATTTACTTTGGAAGAAATGTACAAAAATGATGAAAATGCTTTAAAATCTTACTTCTCCAGCTTGTGCCTTATGGTTTTTGTTCAAACTTGCTTGAATTACATTGAATTTTAATAGTTTTCTCTGCATTTTCACCAACTTTCCTCCATATTAGATCTTAACTTGAGGTCACTCCACTGTGGCTCCAGCTCAACCAAACACTGAGTGAAGGACGACGCTAACAGAAGCTTTGTCAGACAGAAGCAGCCGACTTGGTAACACACACACTCACTCACGTAAACCAAGACTGCGACGCTTTCTTTCAAGTGTTTTACGCTATTAATGTTTTGTTTTCTTAGCCTTTGATGAATCACGAGCATTAACTCTGTAAACCAGGAGCCCAGACTGCATCATCAGTCTTCGTCACCCGACTTCACTCCCGATACTCTGTGGCCTCTGTGTCGTCTGGCTACTCATTTACAGTCACACACACACGAGAGAAGGCAGAAAACAAGCACGCACAAGGGTTACACGCGTGTTTTCCTGCAAAACACACACACACTCTGCGGTCATCACAAAGACCTGACACGAGCAAACGACCCTCTTTTGTTCCCTGTCTCCCTGCGGACGGTGGAATCCGTGTCTTCTGTCCGTTTACAGAGTCATAACTCAGCATGAGAGGAGGCCTTACATCTGCCTGAGCTCATTTCACTACGCTATAAAATCAACTTCCTTATAACACCGCAGACAGACGAGTCATTACCGAGCAGGAAGCCAGGATCTGCCCCCTCCACCCCCACAGAGCAGGTTTACTCTACTGAAGAACCTCTCTGCATGGGAGGATTGTGGGTAAAATGGGTACATTCAGTGGGAGTGGGAATGGGACAAAGGAAGCAGGTTGAGGCTTCCATTGTTAAGGGATCTTTCATTTTATCTTCAAGGGGAAATTCAGGCTGAGGCCTGAATGGATTCTGTGGACAGACATTTGAACTCTGACCCGCAGAGGTCAAGCACCCCTTCCATGTCCTTGTAAAGGTACACCCCTGCACACACACAGAGAAAAGCACGGCGACTGACAGGTAACACACACAGACACACACTCGAGTGCACTCACGCATGCTTGAGTGACTGCATGCCAGGAGACACACACACACACACACTCAGAGAGCTTTCTTCCAGCCTCTCTGTTCTTTCTTTATAGGCAGTTTTACTCACTCACACACACACACACACACACACACACTCTCACACACACACACACACACACACACACACACACACACACACACACCATTTTCCCTTTGGACATGTTCCAACATCAAGGGACAGCGTGACTGTGTAAACTCTGCTCTGATTGTTTAGCCTGGAGGTCACAAAGATATACAGAATGTCCATGATACTACATTATTGCACAGATACGACAGTGTCCGTGTGTGTGTGTGTGTGTGTCTGTGTGTGTGTGCAGGGGTTTTTATGGGCCTCACTTGGAGTTTAACCATTTATGGAGTCGTGTGTCCGAGCTGTGACTGTATCATATTGACGCAGTCCAATAACAAAGAGTCTCTGCACTGAAGGAGTCGTTATAGTTAGAAGTAGAAGTCTATATTTAGCTCTAAAAACACACACATCAGCTGATCCAAAGTGGTGGAAAGCAAAGCATCGTGTTCTGGGACAGGATGTCTGCTTCTCTTCATTTTTCACTCGTGAGGATGAAAAGTTTCAGCTCTTCACTATTTCCATCAGGGCGAAAGGTGTCAACGTCTTTGCAGCGTCCTGAAACTTTATCTAAACAAGATTAAAGAGGGGCTTTTCAAATGCAATGCATGCTGGGAAGTATGTTAATTGCGTAACAATGCTTTGCGAGCAGACTGGATCCCCCCCTTTATTTCCCCCCTGATTTGCATGACGATATGCAAAGGGCCGTGTGTTTGCTGCCCTAATTAGCAGAAAATCACAGATAATAATGAGTGAATTTGGATTATACCCAAGGTTTGGTTGAAGCATTCCTGCGCCCGTTTCATCGCCTAGCAACAGCAGACTGGCAATGTTGTGCTTTTTACGGTACATTGCAGGATAAATACAACGAGTTAGCAGTGGGGTCGATCAGTTCTTTGGGGGTTGCGGTGCTGTTTTATTGACTGAACTGCATCATTTCAAATCCCCTGAAACCAGAATTCATGGTTGTAGTTTGCAGCTGAAGCTCCTAAACGCTGAGCTAACAGTTACAAATCACTTGGATTAACTTTCCCTTCCTGCGCCGTCCAGCGGCCAACTAATAGCTAATGGCTCTGACCAACATTAGCCTCTGCAGGGATTAATGCTAATAATGCGAGCAACCACAAGAGTGAGCGACCAAAGGCTGCATCATCGCCACAGGAACCACTGGGCTTGATTGCCTTGCTCAAGGGCTGTTTGATGGCAGTTATTAAGAGAAGCTCAATTACAGGCAATTTTTCCCTCTCCGTGCAAAGGTTTCCCTGAATGGTTTTGGGGCCATTTGTCACACACACACACACACACACACACACACACACACACACACACGCACACACATACACACTCTTCTCCACCGTTTAAAGGATAATGACCTCCTTAAATACTCTACTACTGTTACAGGATATACAACATCAGTGAGTATCAAGGTTCTGTACTGCCAAAGTGTATCATTGTATTTCTTCGGTGTGTGTGTGTGTGTGTGTGTGTGTGTGTGTGTGTGTGTGTGTATGTATGTGTGCAAGTACTAATGTGCCATAGGAGAGAATTTGGGACATCTAAAACTAAAGCGATGATGATGATGAAGATGATGATGAAGAAGATGAAGATGAAGATGAAGATGAAGATGAAGATGATGATGATGATGATGATGATGATGATGATGAAGCAAATACAGTGTCTAGACTTTTCACCCTCAACTAGTATGATTTTGTCACCGTTAGAATCAATCATCAATCACAATCAATCATCAATATTGACATAATCGACATATTCTTCTTGTCTCCCTGATAGTAAGACTGTGAATAAGCCAAACCAGACCACTTGAGCCAGTCCACCTGTATCTATTCTTACACGCACACACACACACACACACACACACACACACACACACCCCTCTGCTTTGTCTCAGGCTGATTCTGGCAGCACATGTGTCAGACAGTGGAGCTCTGCGCCTCCTTCAAGTCCTCTCTGCTCGTCTCCACTTCAGCCTCCGCCACTTAAGAAATACTTCACACATCTGTCAAAACAGATCAATTGAGTTCAAACAGATGTCAGAGAGGCGAACCGCAACGCCACAGGCCAGCGCATTCTTCTCCCCAATGACTCAATATGTGTGCGGTGTGTGTGTGTGTGTGTGTGTGTGTGCGGTGTGTAACGTCACATCCCTCTCAGCCTTCTGGTTCGGGCCGGGCGCGAGGCATTTAAGGACCCCGGGCCTTCTTCACCTCTGCTGTCAGCCTCTCTTTTCTCTCGCCTCCTCTCTCCTCCCTCCCGTTGTCTCTCTCTTTCATCCTGTCATGTCGCGCCCGCCCGCCCGCTCGCTCTTTCTTCTCCCCCGCTCCTCTCTCTCTGTTTCTTTCACGCTCTTTGCCCTTGTCACCCATCTTTGTTACTTCTGTCACGTGAAGAGGTTTTCCCTCCATTGTTCTCCTCACTTACCTCATCTTCTCTCGCCCCCTTGCACGGCAGCTATGATAACCTCAGATGTTTTCTCTCTCTTTCCTCTCCACTCTCCTCCTCTCCATCTCTTGACCTCTTATCTCTTCCCCTCTCTTTCTAACATGCTCTGGAAATCTCTGTTTGACTTCTCAGATTTTCACACTTCCACCCCTGTCTCACCTTTCCACTCTTGTCTTTTTAAACTTTCCACCTCGCGGCTTCTTTATCGTCTCTCTCCCTCTCTCTCTCTCTCTCTCTCTCACACACACACACACAGTAGCTGCAGACCCAGCTTCAATCTACAAACCACCCAAAGAGGTCCGACACCAATGCCAACACGCAGACAGCCGGCAGTAGCAAACTGTGCTGTGATGTGGACAGAAACTTCATAGAAGCTCATATTGCAGAAGCTCAACTAGAAAGAGGCCAAGTCTGCTATACACACAAATACACACACACGCACACACGCTTTAAGTATAAACATATGCAGGCAGACACGTACCACATGTGAGAGAGATACTCTGTCATTCATTCACTCAGTCTGTCAATGCTGGCTCATGTATTAAAGCCAAACTACAGACGCAAGCAAACACCTACGCCATCATCATAGTGATTCAGACAATATTTGAAGCTTTACTCATTCATTCAGTCAGCAAACACAAGCGCTGACGCACAATCAAACCACGCACACACACACACGCACTGGTCTTCTCAGCATACGAAGGTCAGAAGTTGTTGACAGTGACAGTTTTATGAGCAGTGACTGTGTGTGTGTGTGTGTGTGTGTGTGTGTGTGTGTGTGTGTGTGTGGATGATGGTATATGCTGACACACATTTCCCCCCCAAAATATGATGACAGCCTAATGAATCATCTCCTCTGGTGACCACATGTTGTGAAAAGAGTGTGTGAGTAGATCATATGGATTCCAGGCTTGAGAGCATCGCTGTAAATGTGGTGTTGACTTCTGGAATGATGAGGAAAAGTCCCTTCAAACATTCTCAATATGGTCTCAAACTTCATTTAATTCAACCACATTGCAATTGTTGTGGACCCTAGGAGAAGTGTCTCGCGGACCGACGGAGGACCCGTGAACCTCACTTTGGGGAATCAAGTTTTCCAATTAACACTGACGTAGCTTTTCTGAAACGACTTCCGTGCTTCTTTGATTGTCGTCTTTTGGAGCCTGTGTGTGTGTGTGTGTGTGTGTGTGTGTGTGTGTGTGTGTGTGTGTGTGTGTGTGTGTGTGTGTGTGTGTGTGTGTGTTCCGTGTCCCCTCACCTGTGTCTGCTGGCCGCCCTCTGTCCCGTCTGCAGGCTGGACTCTGCGTATCCGAGCCCGCAGCTTCCCGGGAGCAGCGTGCAGGCGAGCAGGCACAGCAGCCACGACGACGGCGGCGGTGGCGGCGTCTCCATCCTCCGATCCGGCGGGTTACAACCGCGCAAATGGCATTTAAGTCCCCGGGAGGAATAAAAAAGAATCCAAAGGAAACAATCCGAAAACAAACAAACCAAAAAATAAATAATGTCGTCACTCGGGTTTGTTTGTTTGTTTGTTTGTTTGTTGTCTTAACGCGGACGTGATGAGGACAAATGAAGATGAAGAGTCATGTCGCCATAGGGTGAGAGAGTCCCGCAGGTCCCAGCAAGAGCATGAAAGAGCTCAGACTGGGAGCTGAAGAGCTGAGGAGAGCCCTCTCTCTCTCTCTCTCTCTCTCTCTCTCTCTCTCTCTCCACCTTGCTCTCTCTCTCTCTCTCTCTCTCTCTCTCTCTCTCTCTCCACCTTGCTCTCTCTCTCTCTCTCTGTCTCTCTCTCTCTCTCTCTCTCTCTCTCTCTCTCTCTCTCTGCCCTCCCTCTACCTCCTTGCCCTCCTCCTCTCTTATTTGTCTAAATTCATCTCAATTGTGGTTCTTGCATATACAGTGTCTGTATGTACAGTATATGTGATAATGTGTGTGGGTGTGTGTGTGTGTTCTTTCCACATTTAAAAGCAACCGACTTCAACGCTTTCTCTTTTGATCAGCATGGCAGGCTCCATCTGAAAAAGCAACATTTCAGCCCTCTTGGGACACACACACACACACACATGCAGTATATTATGCACACATGTACACACACACACACACACACACACACTGTATAAGAGTGATGTTGTTGTACTTCAGCGGCCCAGACAGCGTTTAACTCGTCGTCATGAGTTACGCTGCGACTCATTCCCACTTCCTCCTCTTTCCCGTCAGGATCCTTATCCAAACGGAGCAAAACACGTCACGCCGCAGCAGCAACAGCAGCAGCAGCCGCTTTCCCGTCAAGCGGTCTTAACTTTTAATCACATACCCAAAAATTCCCATTAATTTCCCAGAGATGTGGTGTTGTTTTAACATCATAATAACACTCTCACACTGCTGCTCATCCTCTGGCAGAGAGACGGACAGAAGATCACACACACTTTCTTCACTCTGAATACAGAACTCCACACCGTCTGTGGCATCAAAGAAAAAACACAAATCCACAGCAAAATCGCTGTAAAGGCCTTTTTCTGTTTTGTCTGGAGTTCAGTCACTCTAAAGAGCCTTGGAGAGCTTCTGCATGACTTAACCCCGTGATTGCTTTGGAGTTGTAGCTACAATATTGGTGTGAGGTCTTCTCCGTGTCCCTGAACGGCCCGGTTGATACTTTGTCTCCCGTCTCCTCCACAGTGAAATGTGTCGGCTCAGCAGTACTCCCATCATCCCATCATCCCATCTGCCCCGCTAATGAGATCCACCCTGACTCTCCCAACTGCTTTTCTTACAAACTCAGTGACTCCCTGCTGAGAGCGTCGCCGGGGGCACTGACCATGACACACACACAGGAGGATAGTTTGTGTAGTCTTTTCACTTTTTGTCTTGTTCTTTGGCACCTTGACTCGTCACCGGAGAGTCACTGTCGGCGGCGACCTCTGGTATTCTTGCAAAGTCGATGCCTAGCGGTGACTAACCTTTGACCTTTTTGTTGCATTGCTTCCCGTAACATATAAGAAAATAAAGCAGTTTTGTTTGTTCACGGTAGTTTTGCTGGACATTACTCACTTTAAGCTCCCGAGCTGGTTACTGTACTCCAGTAGCTCTGGCCAGTTGCCGGCCAGACTAGCCGGCCCTGTTGGTGATAAGACTTTAAAAATAATGAGACTAGACGTAGGTTGTGATACGTGACACAAACCAGACGGCGGGAAGAAACAACGATCCCAGAACGCGCCGATTATTACTCACATCCTTCTTTGTTAACCAGAAGTCTAGGCGGACAATCCAGTGTACACACCTACACACACACACACACACACACAGTAGCAACTTGTAGCAAACTTCAACTTTCAGCCGAATTCCTTATCTAATTCCGGCACAATCATTCTGTAACATTCCCAGAATCTGATGTGGAAATTATTCAGGAATTCTTCTGCACTATTTGTCTTTAAGCCACAGGTGTCGCCAGCTTATCTGCTGCACATTTCAAACAAAACCCCGCACGTTCAATCTTACTCAACCCAGCGGTCACGCCAACACAAAAACCTTTAAAGCCGACCCGGGAATATTTCTGCAATGATTGCAGTCGTATTATTAAATCAACACAAAATAGGAATCAGGCTCTGTATGACAGTTAAGTATGAGAGATTTCCAGGAAGGCTTGTGTTGTCTTGCTCCTCTCTGTATTTTCTCTGATAGTGTACGTGCTTAACATGCCTCAGATGCCTACAGGGAGGACAGCAATCCGGCTTCCATTCATACGCGGTTGATGAAGCTGTCTTCTCTTTGACAGGAAGACGGAAGCTGCGGATGAGATGAGAGAAACGCCTCCTGCAACAAGCGCCAGAATTGCTACACAGTTTAATACCCAACCTAATATGGTCGTTTTCTGTGTTTCTGGAGAAGCCGACTTGGCCGTATTCTGGGCCGTACGCGGATGGACCCCGTCAGCTGTGTGCTGTCGCTCGGGCCGCTGGACTCTTGACCAAAACCCCTTGTTGGAAGATTAACATTCCTCCTGAGGGATTGTGGGAGGGGGAGACGGGACACTGGTTCCCTGCCATTATAAATAGGCTGGATTAGGACATTTATAGACAAACAAAACAAACAACATGGCTGTTTTTGTTGCAGCAACATACAGCACGTGTTGATGAGGACGGCGTTCCTCTACACACACACACACACACACACACGATCAGAGTTGTTTATCTCTGAGCATACAGACAGAAGCTATTCTTTTCATTTCTATCCTATTGTTCCTATTGTGCCCGGCTCCTTTTCTATATACTCCCACTACTTCCTCCGCTGTCTTTATCTCAACTTTTTGTGTGTGTGTGTTTGTCTCTTTGGCTGGTGCATGTTTCTGACGCTTTGTGGCTGCCATGTTGACATTCTTGGCGGGTTGGCCTGCATTTCACATTTGTGCAGGTCAGAGTGTTTTGTTTGCTTTGACTATAACGGGAGACCCCCAGTTGTTATTTCGCACTTTGGAGGAACCTTTAAAATGCCTCTGCTGTTGTGTTTCGCTCCGCTGCACAGAAAAGACTTGGGGGTTGGTGGGTGGGTGGTGGTTGATGGTTGGTGGGTGCTGGGCGCTGGTGTTTGTGGAAGGCACTTCTGTCAGGCTTCAGTAAAGCTCCATACCTATTTGACTGATTGATTTGATGTATTTCGGCCTTTTCGCTGTAGGATCTGAGGCCTCTGCGCTTACAAGAAGGACTACTTCTATACATTACGTTGCAGGCATGTGTGTGTGTGTGTCTTCCTAAGCAAACTGAGGTTCAACATATGTACACACAGCACGCTCATGTTATCCCACATCATCTTACACGAGGACATATGAAGGGATTTTGCTTTACAGAAAACTTTACTTAAACTTTACTTAAAAACAAACTGTTGAGTCGATGATGTCATTGTGAATCCTCAGCGTTACTATTCTTAGTCCAGAATCTGCTTGTTTTTTTTGGGCTGAAACAAACAGCATAAGTCAGTGTGTTACCAATAAAGCTCTCCCACTCACATTCCAGTAAAGTTCATGTAAATATATTGAATCTCACAGCTCTGATAGCAGCACCTCCCCAGCAGCACACACACGTTCATTAACCTCCATTAGGAGAAAGTAAAACTGTGCAGACTTGGCTGATTTGTCTGTGTTATGCCAGGAAATGGATTATACTTTATGACGCCGAGACGGGGGGGTCGAATTGAAGCGTGACTTATATTCCCGCTGCAATAATCCATAACCTGGTGCTGAGGGGCCTCGGGCGGCGATCGAGTTATTACTGCGCTATTAAAGTGATTAATGCTGCGCTTCATTTGTTTAATCCTGCTGAAGTCACAGTGGAGGTCAGTCGGGCTCTGGTAGCACTTAGCTGTGAGTTTTCCTACAAAATCAGATTACTACCATGAAAAAGAAAACAACAAAAGCAGCAATAACTACTCATACGTCTTTCTCTCTCGGCTGATAACGTTCCAGCACTTCCAGCACTTAATGGTCAAATGAGTCTGATAGAAATTGAAGGTCGAGCCGTCTCTATTTTTACAGAGTAGCTCGGAATCAAAACTTCACACGCCCTTGTTTTCTCTCCATAGATAATGTCGTCAATAAAGCAATAAAGACTCCGTCCCGGGGTCGAGGCCCTTTCTATCTATTCGGCGATGTTGAAACTTCAGTCCCAGCGGCAGGGGAAGCGAAAGATGCCGGCCGGGGTGGAGGGGAAACGATTTCTCCGTCATTATAGTGATTACCCCTCGGCCCTTATCGCCACGGATGTTTGTCTAAGAAATCCTGCTGTAGTTATATCAGTGGTGATGGTGGTGGCGTTGTGAGGATGAAGACGTCTCCTCCTGGCTCTGTCTCGCACATGCTCATTCATTCCTCAGTCGGCGGGATTCAACCCGATGCTGTTGCTCACTCTGAACGTTGGCGCCCTTCTGAAATCAGTTGGGTGAAACCAAATCAGGCTAAAATCAGGGTTTAGACTTTGTGCAGTGTCTACCTGTCTTTCCTTAATTATTCTATAGACTTAATAGCTGCCATGTACATCTTATGACGCCTCTTTTTTCAGGGCGTGAATCCCCTGTCATCAGGCGAGATAACGGCGACCTCCTGTGTGGCCTTCGCTTCGAGAGCTCATAAACAAACCACGAGGGAGTTTCAGCAGGATGTTTATGGGGATGTGAGGTAGAATGAATTAGGAACCACAACGGTTTAAGCACAGGGGTCTTTACCCATTACACACACACACAATCACCCACACACACACACACACGCACATGTGACAGCAGAGACCCTCTAGAGTTATGCACATCCTGCATTAACTCAGCGTCCTGCAGAGAGACACTCAAATTCCAATAAAAGAGGTTAGCACAGCCCGTCTACCGCCCGCTTCACTTCAGCAACATTGCCTTTATATTGTTAAATAACTTTTACTACAGTTGTTTAATTTCAGTGTGCACTGTAAATACACCATTAAAAGTGTTTTCACACACTGTCTGGGGCACGAGAGTGAGACGGGGAGGAGGTTTTGCATGAGAGAAACAAAGAGACAGATGGACGGTATAACGCAGGCCGAGCACCCATCTGCAAAGGTTTAACCCCGAACCTAAATCAGGAGTCCAACTCTCAGCGCCGTCCTGCCCGAGACGCTGCACACACACACATGTTCAAAACACGGCTGCAAATAAAAACAACACATTTACACAATTCCTGTATTTATGAGCCTTCCACTTGCTGGTTAATGTTTCCCATCTGCACGTAGTAGAAGCTGCACGCATCTTTGCGGCGTCTGTTTTATCGATGTTGTGCTCTCCCATGGGAAAATCAACGCCTGCTCACGTTTGAGGGCAAGTTTGTCTTTATGGTCTGTAGTTATTTTGACCATTTAGGTGCTCTTTCAGGGGGACAGAGTTTCCCTCTGAGGTTAGCGCTCATGGGAAAACAAGCTGAAGTGCATCCAGACAGCAGCTGCTGCAGGGGACGCCATGCGGCAGAGTGAGAGCGCTGCTGCTGCGGACAAGCTTGAGTTTGAGGTTGTTGTCTATGGGGTCGCTTGTTTGTGTGCCACTGAAGCATAAATGATTGATGTTGTTGGAGCCACAGGTATGCGTGGGCACACACACACACACACACACACACACAAACAGGGAAAGGATGCACGCCAGTTTGTCATTTACACTAACTGGACTTGACAAAAGCTAAATATTTAACACTCGGCACTTCTAGCTCAACACTCCACTGGAGATCATCTTACCAGCTTCCTGGCTCGCTCGTCCGTTTTTAATAGATTCCTGCTTAGTTGACAATTAGATGCAGCTGTGAGTGCAGCACCACGCCAGCCACAGCAGCCCCCGGCCCATTATCACACCAACACACATGCAGCATACAAATCATTTCTCTCTTTCATTCTACATGAGGTCAGGGCCGACGGAGTCACGGAGGTTTGCAAGTGAAAAGAGCTTTTTCTGTTTTGAGTTATTAGCACCACTAATAGATCGTAATTCTGGAACGTTCTACTACTCTTGCTTCTGTTTTGCATAACGGTTTACTTGGAATCACGCTGATATTCCAAAATCTTGTGTCAGATAGAACATTTCAAGGAAAAATCTGGAATATTCTCCTCTCTCCCTCTGTAATTAGTTTCCATTCCCATCTGTTTCATGTTTCTTGTTGCACACCTGGAGTTTTTCCTATTTGCTGTGAGCCCTTTGGGGCAGTGTGTGTGTGATATACGGCGACACAAATCAACATGACTAGACTTGATTTAAAACCTGGCAGAGTGACATCTTAGAGTTAGAAATGTCACCGTAATAAAAGAACGAGGAGATTTTACTAAAATTCCACCTTAAAGTTTCAAAACGAAGATTTGAAAGGAGTTAAAAATCCACGAACTTGCTTCCAAATTCCCTGAGGAGGAAAGTAAGAATTTAACGTCCCCTGGGGCCAAACCCAAGGTTGGCTGCGTCGGGATGTTTTGCCCCGACTCGACTGTTCAACTGATTCCCTTGTGTACCGGCGAGCCCGGAGCAGCAGGTTTAATGAGCGCGAGAGTTAGGAAAGCAAAAGGACTCGGGCGAAGAAAGCACTCCTTTGTGTATGTGTGTGTGTGTGTGTGTGAGGGAGAGAGGGAGAAGGAGCGAGAGAAATAGGGGAAAAAGAGTTAGAAATATATTGAAATGTGTTGGTGTGTGTGTGTGTGTGTGTGTGTGTGTGTGTGTGTGTGTGTGCGTGTTTATAGGAGTAGGCCATCCAATAAACCACCGTGTAGCGCCGCCCCGTCAGGTTCAAATGAGAACTCGGCAGAAGGCGGCAGCTCCACACTGAAATCCCATCCAAACCAAACACTCTGTTTCACTTTAGATTCCCGCTACTTGGGAATTTTTGTTTTGTCAAAGGGCCCCTTTGTCCCCGCTGACGTGTATTGATCTGGTTTATGCATGTGGGGAGTCCAAACTGACCCGGGAGGAGGAAACAGATACAGCCACCTGAATACGCACGCTACCGATCAGTAGCTAAAGTCGATTATTGGCCTCAAACAGAATCCATTTTAACGACACTGCAGAGGTTCAGAAAATGAGTTCTTAATTCCCTCTAAGATGTGTTTCTACGATGGCTATTAATACACCAGTTCTCCCTTCCTCGCCTCCGCCTAAATGAGTGAGACTGTAGGTGATCAGAGCCCGCACCGATCCGGGGTACAAAGCCCAGCATTCATAGGTTCACGCCCACGCCGGTGACAGCATACAGAGAGCACCGGCCAACAGGATGGAGGGAAACACACAACTGAGATTTCACGGCAAAGAAAACATGAAAAGCATTGAATGAACAGTCGCCCTCAACACACCCGAGAACCGTTTGAGAAAAGAGAAGAAGTGAGCGCTGTTATCAAACGTCCCGCAGCTAGAATAGGAGCCGGTACAGTGGTGAATACTGTAGTGTGTGAGACTTTCTGTCGACGCCTGGCAGAAACACGGGAGGGTTTTCACTCCCACTCCTGAAGCTCGCAGGAGTTTGAAGGCACTTATACATCAGATTAGGGCCTGGCGCTGCTTTACATCAGTCCCTTCCATCTCGTATGTGCAGTCCACTCTCTAACCCTCCACCTCCTCCTCTCGCTCCTGTGCATGAGTGGTTCTGTCCGTGCCAGGAATGTCGGTGAGAGGCAGCTGTGAGGAAAGAGCCGCCACCTTGACCCCAGGAGCGAACCTGCTGATAGACAGGCCTCACTGCGCTCTCTGTGAATGAGATCTCCTTTTATCTCGGAGAAAAGACCCTGGACTGGAGTGTTCTTATGCCATGACATTACATCACCACCTCCCAAATACTACACAGCTGCCAGATCTGATCTGATAGCGATCAAATGAAAGCAGCCGCAACTTTCTGGACTGAACCCAGTTGGTACATTTCACCAACATGTAGCTTATTGATTGTAAGTAAGTGTTTATTTGTAACGGTGTTGTTGTGTGTTGTGATGTTGCCACGCACTTCAGCTTAGCTCTAGCGACTGCCCCTCAAAGTACACAACCCTGCCTTATATGCTTCCCTCTGCCATGTGTGATATATTGTATATTCTCACTGAATCAGCGACTCGTTCAAATGTTATGGTAAAGCATTCCTTTGACGTGAGCTTATTCTTTCTTTCTGCTTCCACACTGTACTTTGGGAATCTCTCCTCTCACTCGGAGCTGCATGGGAGCTGGTTGATGAATGCCTGCCTGGGTTATAAGACCGGAGCTCTGTGAGCGGGGGTGTGAGTGTGTGTGGGAGTGTTGGTTCTGTTCGGTGTGTTCCTAAGTGTCTAAACACTGGAGCGGTTTGATCCTGCGTCTAACCAATTTATTACCAAAGTCAAACCAGGGAGCAAATATGTGCTGTGTGTGCTGCTGTGGGTTACCGTAAAGTGTGTGTGTGTGTGTGTGAATATGCAGCATCGCTCTCAGAACCCGTGTTAATGCACCAGTAGCCCTGCCCTCTCACAGCAGGGAGAGAATGATTGACAGAATCCAGCTACCTGGTTTACTTGACCTTGCCCTGCCATTAGCAGCTGATGAGCTAAACCCAGATTGTTTGCAGGGGAATTTCATTTCCCCCGACCCCGTTATTGCTTCTGGAACTCATTTCTAACTCATAAGCAGCAGTGCATTGAGACGTGTTCAGCTCCTGTGCCTTGAGTCTTTGGTTTACACCGCCCCAGCCTGTCCAACGCTGGAATAGAGTGGAGTAGAGTGGAACAGTGTCCTCTGCTGCTCCAATGCTGCTGCACCACTCCTAAGAAACATATAAAATAACTTAGATCAGTAACTTGAAGGCAGAATCCTGCATTGGAGACACACGGGTGGCAAACCTACAATGGAAGATACAAGAAACATTGATAGTTTGACATGTAGCTGGGTATCAAGTTGAGTAAACTTTGACCTCTGATCTCAGTCTCATGCTGTGGCCCAATAACTCAAAATCATCAATATGAGGAAGAATTCTAAGTATTTCTAACTATAAGACACACACGTATGTACCTGGAGGAATGTGCTGTTATGCAGGCGATGTCGTCCTCTCTCGCTGTTGTCCTTACGTCTCCGGTTTGTCTTTATAGCCTGTCTCCATTTTTACAGCTGTGGAGCATTTTACTGCAGTGCAGCATCTCCAGTGGTCCATAACTCTGAGAGGGCAAATTAAGAAACTCTATGTGAACGTTCAACATGAGTTTCTGCTGCCACTCTCACACTGTTGTGCTGTCTGTCAACTGAAATCCTTCACTGTCATAATAAATGACTTCATGGAGCTTCTATTAGTCTGCACAGAAACTATTCTTTGCCTCGAGGCCTCGGTGAGAAAAAAAGATGATTGACCAGTAGGGAACTGAAATGTTTACGTTAAGGATCTACTTTCAATTTCTGCTATGTGAACGATCAATGTGATGATTGGGTTGATGTATGGAAAGTGAGTACCTGCTCTCCGATGTTGCTGTTATGAGCAATTTCCTGCCAATTTAAAGAAAAGAACAGCTAGAGGGGCTCTGATTGGATGACATACCCCAGTCAAGGCTGAAAGTGGCTCATTCTTAGAGTAGCCGACCTAAAGATCCCAAAACAACAGGGATTTAATTACTTTGTCATTAGAAACAGTTCTTTAAGAGTCGACTGGATAAGGAGCAATGAAGCAATGACGATACAAAATCTAAATTGATGCAGTCTGAGTACTTCTTGTCATTCTACATATTGGTCTTTAGTCTAATATGACTTTGTTTGAAAATACACCCACCACCGTTCAAACTTAACATGTGCCCTCGGTGGCCATTGGTCGTTCTGACAGGAGTGCCGGTTGAGCTTCTCTGCCTGCTGAGCTGAGCGGAGGAGTCCTGCTGCTCTGGGATCAGAAGCTGGAGGCCCTCAGCGATGCAGGTCAGCAGCAGCTTTGTGCGTGCTGTCGTGTACATTTAGCCCCGAGACTAAATGGCAGGGCAGAAAAGTTAATTTACACCCACACACACACACATTGCAAGTAGCCGCAGTGTGAGCAAAGCTTCCCCTGACCTAAAGAAACAGAATAAACACTGTAACACACACCCTGACGTACATACACCAACACAACATTTCACACCCTCCCCTCCCAGGCCTCCACACCCCCCAGTTTAAAGACCCCTACAGTGCTTGAAACAAACTCCCCACAGTGCAGTTTAATCATTGTACACTTCCTCTGAGCTGCCGTGGTGACAGGTTGAAAAACAGCCGCACTGCTGTTCTGGGCAGTGGTCACTTGGTAGTTATTGGTCCCTGTCAGGTGAAACCTTGAATCTCTGAAATATCTGTTTTTAAGGGACTAATAAAGGGAGCCTTGTTTTTAGCTTTACTACGTCGTTCGCGTGTATCTTTGAATTGATAAGGTTAACTTTGAATGCGTCCAAATAGTCCCTTCAGAAACCACAGGAGAAGAGGAGAGACTTATACTAACTTTATTCTAAACCTTACATCTTATTATCCCTCTGGATGCAGTTGTTTAGCTACAAACTGCTCGGTTTATTGGAACTCTTGTAAACTGTAAACCCCAAAGAGAAGCCTAAGAGTTAATTGTTTAGTCAAGCTTGGATTTAAGTGCTTAGGTTTAAATTAGAAACAGTCTTTAGTGGACAATCAGGGAGGTTTACAGGGAAGTGGAGATCAGGCAGAGATGAAGGTGTTAATCCAAGAAATCACCACTTGTGGGTGAACGAAAAGGACAATGATAACAGATTCATTCAAATTCAATGAATGGATTGTATGATAGCTTAGTTTTGTACTTTTTAAATGTTTTTTTTGGTTGGTTAGACCGTTAGACCATCATCAAGTCACTCTTTGTCTTGCAGTTGTTTCCAGTTGGCCTTAGCCCATAT
The DNA here is from genome assembly GCF_046128005.1 of Genypterus blacodes. Classification (NCBI taxonomy): domain Eukaryota; kingdom Metazoa; phylum Chordata; class Actinopteri; order Ophidiiformes; family Ophidiidae; genus Genypterus; species Genypterus blacodes. Next base: position 187,983 of record NW_027466855.1, read on the forward strand.
AAAACTGTCAGTGGTCTTTCATGTCCGTTGGCTTATCGGTCTCCCCCACATTTTACAACACACACACACACACACACACACACACACACACACACACACACTTGTGGTTCCTGTCCTAATTGAATTGCCTTTTTATCCTGAAGCTTTTTAACGGCCTGGTGAAAGGAGGCAAACGATAGGCCAAGGTGAGTTTGAGGGATGTGGTGGTGGAATGTTTTTGGAAGTGATTGAAACCATACTTAAGTAAAAAAAAAGCTCCGGGGAGAACTAGGCGAGTTTATCAGATCAGGACAATGCTTTGTTTTTATCATATCTGATCGACACAATCCTCTTGGGTTCTAACGTTGCTATGGACATAAACACATTAATGTCCGGCCGGTTTTGAAAAGCTTTCAAACTTATCCAGCTGAAACAATAGCGTCCGCCTTACAGACCTTAAATATAGCGCACGGATTCTCTGAAACCCTTAAATTGCAATTGAGACACAGTTTGAAAGGCGGATTAGTCAACAGGTTTGGCCTTCGCCTCCCTGCACGTGACTCGAGGTGGAGGGGTGAAGATTAGATCCAGGTATTGTCCATCACTCATCCCCTTCTGCCCCCAACCCCCCCTACATCCACCAGCTTTCCTGCACTCAGCAGCAGTCGCAGTCTTTCATGCATGTCAAAGCTGAGCTATTTTATGTTCCCCTCTGCCCCCTGCAGGTTCAGCTGCTGTGATTTAAAAGGAGAAGCGAGTGGAGCCAGAGAGCAGGCCCTGCTGAACCACGAGACCTCCCTCCTGTCCTGGATTTAAATGGGACCGTTGGGGAAACACCAGCCGGGACCTGTAAAACCTTGAGACGTTAAGAAACACGCTCCGGAGATTTTACTGTAAAAGCCAAAGTTGGGTCACGCTTACGACTGTGTTGAAGTTATTTCAGTTTGGAGTTGTTTGTACACATTCTGCTCTTGAAATTCAGTCATGAAGCTGAAACAAAGCTTGAATGTGACTAAACTTCACTCACACAAAAAGGAAATTGTCCAGTTTCTACAGATTTTAGCTCCGACTGATTCAGTTTCTGCTGGTAAAATAAAGTAATACAAGCCAAAATACATCAATCTCCATTTTCCAAATCACATTTAGAAATGGAAATAGCAAATCCCCCAAGGACAGAAGAATAAAAGCTCATTGTAGGTGTGTTTCCAGTGCGCCCAGGTTAAAGTGAGTGTTATGAGTGAAGTCATTGCATTGGAGATGAAGGATTTTTTTGTTGATGGCCCTTGTTTGCCAGAGGTTCTCTGTGCTGCCAGCCTGACCAAAACATGATGGAATACCCAAGGAATGCGGTGGAGCATCAGATCACTGAGGGCTCCTTTAAAGAAGTGATAAATGCACAGCGGTGCCTCGTGGCGTCAGGTGATCAAAGGCTCGGCGAAAGGTCTGGCATCCGTTTATGGAAGTGCGCTGGTCAAGGATCAGAAGGGATAATTCACTTTTCCACAAACATGCATCTGTGCTCGCCCCCATGAATGGCCTGAACTAATGCAGAATGGTCCCTTCACTCTTATTCGCCCATTTTCGGAAAATTAGGGAAGCCCGTGTTCCTCAAAGGGGCTGTGTTATGGGTTATAAAGTTAATCGTTGGTGTCAAATGATGTCCATTCCTCATGTTACTTACACTGACTTTATGTGGGAGAACATTTGAAGTTATAAAGCATGAACTATTTAGTGTGAAATTACTGTTTATGTTCTACTTCTTCATCACAAAACAGGAAATAAAAGGGTTTTCCTCACAGGAGCCATAGTTAATATGTTATATTATGAGATTTAATAACTGAAATATAGAAAAGTTAGGTTAGAGATTCAGGATTAAGATAAGATATGTGATGTGTTTTTGCACAGTGATGTCATTGAGTTGACACATTAACTGCAGCTATAGTAGTAGCATGTTTAATTGAAGCCACATGGCAAAACTGAAATGAAATAGTGGTGTAAGTTGATTTTGGCACATAAGTAAGGTATTTTTCATACAGAAGTCAGTGATGGAAACATGATTATAGCTGAAAATACATTATGGGGGAATTTGTCATAAATTTTTGCGGTCGTAAAGTAAACAGCCAAGATAGCAGCACAGCTTATATTCTGCTGCAGGTCCCAATTCCCAGCATGTTGAACCACTGGAGAGCACAATAACATTTCAGGATAACCACCACAGAGAGAATTGTTCTGTTTCTTTTGTTCTTTTTCATTATTTATGCTGTTCTTTCTGCTGATTCTTCCCTATTTATGCGATTTATGTTGTTGTGGAGTGGAGCGGTTGGAAGACAGGAGTAGATCATCTGGTATCTTTCCCATGATTGTGTCTCCTACTGAACCAGACTGAGAGACAATGGAAAGGCTCAGGAAACCTCAGCAGGTGATTTGAGTTAATGAGCTGATTAGAGTGAGACACTGTGAGGATACTAGATGGAACTTTATCACTATATTAACATTTCTGAGAGACTGAGTTTGGGGTTTTCATGAGCTGTAAGACAGAATCATCAACATTATAACAAATAAAGGTTTGAAATATTTCACTTTGTGAGTAATGAATCTAAAAAGTCTAATATATGAGTTTACCTTTTTGAATTGAATTACATTGAAATGTACTTAGAGCCCAATATTCAAGAATCCCTTCAGTCTGATGATTTGAATCTCGACAGTTCACAGCTTAGTTTAAAATCGTTAACAATGCCCTCAGAGGTCATATAGGGGGCGCCATTGGTCACCATGACAATCAACTGCTACATCTTTAACCCACTGTTTGCAATGTGACATTTCTATAGAGATAAATAACAATTAAAAAGGAATGTGTTGTGTGTTTGTGTGTTTGTGTGTGTGCATATGTGTTTGTCTTCATATTTGCCTTCTTAATTTGGCAGAGATGAAGCACAGTAGCCTCTTTTTTTATTTTAAAGGTTAAATTCTGTTAAATGAGCATTGACACTAACCTCTGAACTCGTTCTAAGTCTCCACACCAAACCCTTGTCCATCCCTGGGGAGAATGTTTAACCCATTTGCCAGAGGAGTCAAAGGTCAGCTCACGGTGACCCGACTCTGTTTGTTCAGTAGGTTACCACCTGGATCTGTTTCTAATGGAGGGATTGCCGACTTGATATATACCTTTGTTACAGCAGGCAAAGGGTGAGGTCATTTTTTACACAGGTGGAGGGAGACAAGTTGACAGTTTGGTGTACTTGATAGTATTTCTGTCCCTTTCTGTTTCTGTTTTATTGTCTTGTGTTTGTAGGTTTGTTCCCTCCCTCTCTCTCTATCTTGCACACACACACACACACACACACACACACACACACACACACACACACACACACACACACACACACACACACACACACACTCTCTCTCTCTCTCTCTACCCCCATAAGGCCCATGTTCACTCTTGTTGGAGGAGCAGAGGGAGAAGATAAGTGCCGTTGTCTCAGTGGGGAGGCGTCTGTCTGTTAAGCCTTTTATCATTCTGCTTTACAGCGTTGTGCTTTGTGCTTTAAAACACATTACACACTCCTTTTACTCTGGGGACAAAACACACACACACAAACACAAGTCATCAGACACTTAATGCCTGCACAAACACACACACACACATTATGCATTTTGTCATGTGTGAAGGAAACTATCATGGTGACATCCTGAAGCATTGGATGCAGTTTTCTTAGACATAATATGAATCATTTGCTGTTAAGCTTGCACATTTTCTCCTGTTGTGTTGTAATGTAGATGAAAAATGCAAGAATGTTTTATTGTATATTTTCCTGTTGTAAACCAGAGCAGATTGTACCTCACATCATTCATCACTGCTTCAGGCTGTGTGTGTGTGTCTGCCAAGAAAAGTTGAGTACAACAGAAGAAGTTCATGCGTATGTGAAACATCTGAGATCGAAATAAATTTGACTGGTTCAGCGTCTTGAGGCCGATAAAGACAGTTATATTTGATTTATAAGACTCCGTATGGTGTCCATATGGATGTTATGGTTAACCGATGGTGCATTGCAGGCTATGTGGGTCATCCCTCTATTCCTCCTTAGGCATTCCTCATTTTTTGCAAGTAAGCTATGGATTGTAATTGCTGTGATTGCGGGTATTGTTCTTCTGTTTTCTATTAAGTGTCCTGAAGACTTTGTATTATTATAAGGTCGCCTCACTAAGGAACCCTCTTCAAACTATAGTCTTGATACATAATGACTACATAACTGACTGAAGCATGACTGTATATTGATTGGACAGGTATGGAAGTGGATTGAGGAGGAGGTGGAGCAGAAGTCCAGTGAGCTGGAGGACATGGAAAGGCCGGCGCATCATCTTTAGCCGTCACTGTGAGGCAATTACCTGAAACTGTAGAGAAGAAGTCTTCTTTCCCGCGGGGTCGGTAAACTTTGTTGTGATTGGTCGGAGCAGCTGGAGATGTTTGTAGACTGGTTTTCCTCAGTTGACAGAATTGTTTAGAAATCCCACAAATGAATTCAGATGACGGTGAATGCAAATGGGGTGCCATAAAAAATGAAAGGGAAGAGAAGGTTCGCTTTTAAAACTCATTTGTGAAAATTGAAAACCTATTTCCATCAAAGTGGTGTTGTGACTCAAATGATGTGGGTGAAGTCATCGTTAACATCTCTGTAGGACTCATGCAGCCTTAAAGGCCCAGATAAGCAGTTTTTAAACAGCCAGTAAGATCACATGATTCATTAATTGTTTTTGACTTCTATTTGATGTATAGTGAACCTGCACACAGCCTATGGAACAGGTCAGAAAGGTTACAGGTCAGCGTAGTAAAAACCACCAGGATTTCAACCTGGTACTTCATCGGGCTGATGGATGGATGTGTTGCCATATTAGGCCACAGGAGTTTGGGAGGTTGCTACAGCGTCCTGCAATGGAGACATGAGGCATTACAGGCTGCAAGGAAATTAGGTTTACCTTTCAGTGATTGTGGGGCAGAGTATTGCCAAAATCAAATGAGAAAAAGTGAAATCCAAACAGCCTGAAGATGAGCCGATCTGCTATAAACTGTCCAGCTACATGGATGAAAATAATTGACATTTCAGTACAAATCAGGAGTTGCAATTTCAATGCTCATTAAAAGTCAAGTGCACATGCAACTCGTTGGACCAGAGCCAAGCTGAGCCAAATAAAACTAGCAGTAACTCTTCTGTGAGTTAACCCATGACTGATTTAGGGCGAGGGGGACATTTCTAATTTAACTATAACAAAATACTAAAAATATTAAATACACAAAATACATATGAAGTTATATATATGATGATATAAATAAATGTTTATCTATGGGGGTACGGTTTATGTTTGTGTGTGAATGTGCTGATCTTGGTTTCTTCCACTCACGTAGATCACCGTTAGCTGTGTGGCTGCTCCAAGCTGGAAATGATTTCGAATTAACACAGAGCAGAGACAAACAATGCGCATGCGTAGAGGGAAGCAATGGACATGCTTTGTGCTAAATGTTCAAATATTTAAATTAATCGTCTGTTTCATACAACGATGATGTAAGACAGTGGGCCACGCCCGGCCCGCGGTACAATCATTGAAAAATGTCAGGTTGTGAATGCAACACTGGAATGTTAGCAGTTGTAGCTGTAGTTTTCTTCTCCGCCGCCAGATGCCGCTGCTTCCCCTCGCCGTGACGTCACTTCTGTCAAAGCTAAAAGGCCTATGAGTATGTACAGTTTTCGCCGGGTGCGGTGGCGCGCGCCTGTAATCCAAGCTACTGGGAGGCTGAGGCTGGCGAAGCGTTTGAGCTCAGGAGTTCTGAGCTGCAGCGGACTATGCCGATCGGGTGTCCGCACTAAGTTCGGTATCGATATGGTGCTCCTAGGGGAGCCCGGGACCACCAGGTCGTCTAAGGAGGGGTGCACCGGCCAAGGTCGGAAACGGAGCAGGCCAAAGCCCCCGTGCCGCTCAGTAGTGGGATCGCGCCTGTGAATAGACGCTGTAGTGCAGCCTGAGTAATACAGCGGGACCCAGTCTTTTTAACACATAAACACACACAACGAGTTTTACAAGAGGAAACAAACCTTCAATAGCCTTAATATCCTTTTGTACAGAAATGTTTAGATATATGTTAGTACAGTATATATTTACATCGATATTATTCTTTGCTTTTTTTTCTTCTTTCTTTTTTGTTAAAATATTTAATTTGTCAAATAACGATCCCGTTCGAATGTTCACTATGTGTATAGATGAATGACAATTAAGTCCGTATAAGTCAAAGTCTAGCTGTAGGGCGAACTGGCTGTAGGTTTCTGGCTACTTGTCTACCAGTGCCTCCTACTGGAATAAATTAGGTATTACATCAACGTTCAGCTTCGCTTCTGGGCTCGTTCGTACCACATTATATTTTCCATTCATAAAGTCCATGTAACTCCATGCTGCCTTTCAACCAGAATATTCAGCAAAAGTAACCTTGGGTGTTTCGGGACATCATGCACCCTGGCTCAGGTGACCCAGCCTGGGTGGATCAGACTCCAGTCTGCGCCCCAGCAACAACAGACTTTCCTTTCAAAATGTTATGGTGATGACAGCATTTCCACCAAACTATGAAATGATGTCATATCTGCTCTGCAGCAATGCCAAAGATGCAATCTGACTTCAAATTAGGGGAAACAAACAGGGCAAGTGAATTTTTTCTCACGGTCCAGACGTGTTCAAAATAACAAGAGTTTGATCAATTTTGAAGTTTTCATCAAGATAATAAGAAGGTATGAACAACACAAAACACTGAGTGACTACAGCTAAATGTAAAGGCTGTGATTTAGAACGAAGATCTACAGGTCGAATTATTATTATTATTAGTAGTATTTGGAAACTCAAACTAATTAACCTTAACAACATTTGACCTGGGGAGAAGACACATTAATGGAGCACCAAATACAGCTGAAATATAATTCATTGCTGTCTAATGAGCGCCCTTATAGTTATTTCTTGTCCGTATTTTCTTTTTATCTGGATGACAGAATGAGTTTCAAAGAAGCAGAGGGACGCTTAGAGGTCCTTCAGGTCAAACACCTGCGTCAGTTTGTCCAGGAAGCAGACAAAGAGCAGATAAAGAAGACGTTGGAACTCGGTGTGGAAAACCTCATCAACCTCACAGAGCCCAAGGACGGCACAGGAGCGCTTCACCTGGCTGTGGCAGCTAACAATCAGGGTGAGAGGCTCCATTCATGACTGTGAATATGGAGATGCTGGTAAGGAAATCTCTGCAATCAGAGTTCTTATATGCACTGATTGTTCTTCTGCTCTTTGTGGCTTTATCACAGATCTGGTCAGTTTCCTTTTGTCCCAAGGAGCTCACCCCGACATCCAGGACAAGAGAGGCCGCACCCCGGTCATGATGGCTGCAGAGAAGGGCTGTCGCGTGTTGGTGGCACTGCTGGCCGAGAACCAAGCCAATATGAGGCTCCAGGACACTGAGGGCAAGGGTGAGTAGGAGCAGACTTGCTGTTATGTATGCTATTGACATGGTGTTGACATAGGTGTTGTAGTAATGGAATAGCTACCCTTTGAGGATCCAACCGTCCCTTCTCTGTTAACTATCCAGGTAAGGGTAGTGGTAGTAGTAGTAGTGCTGTAGAGTTACAAGCCTGCCCATACAATTAAGCAACTCCCTATTTCTATCCTTTTTTTTACTATGATTTGCTCATAATGTCTGTAGGTGTGCTGTTCTACGGTATAAACCCCACCAAACGCCAATACCGCTGCCTGGAGTTGGCGCTGGCGCACCAGGCAGATGTCAACAATGTGTCAAAGAAGGGAACTCATGTATTCCAGTTGATGTGTGAAAAAGCCCATCAGTACCCCCCCATGTGCCTCTCCCTGCTGGAGGGAGGGGCCGACCCCAACGCAAGCAATCAGGTTAAACCAGAGAGGATCATGGGACAATGTTTGGTTACATCTTGTAACTTTATCCATCTGTAACTATTTGTACCTCTCCTCTCTGTAGACAACCGGCATTACAGCATTGATGGAGGCAGCTAAGTCAGGCTCTTTGCAGCTGGTCATAGCCATTCTCAAGAAAGGAGGGAACCCCAACATCCTGGACAGGAAACGCATCAGTGCAGTACACTATGCTGCCCTAGGCGGCTTCTTTGAGGTGCAGTAGCTTGGACCTTATTACTCTCTTAAAAAGTTGACTCATTTGTAAACTGTGGTGTTAGAATAGCACAAAATTGTAGTTTTTTACTTCCACACTCCACATTTTTTAAGATAAATAGGACTTTACATTTTGCAGGATTGCGTTATCATTTGCTGTGTGGTGTTTCATGGTTGCCAGGTGCTTCAGGTTCTGTCGACACACTCAGCAGATATGGGTGTGATCAGCCTGAGGGGCAACACACCGCTTCACTATGCTGCAGCTAATGGCAATGCTAACTGCTGCAAGTTCCTGGCACAGAGAGGTAATGTCCAAAAAGAATCCCAAAACAACATGAAACTGGCATTTATGGTCAAGTCTTTAGCCAAGAAAATTACGCAGAACTACTCACAATTCCCCAAATAAGTGTAGGTGTTGGACTTTTTTCTGAACTTGTGCTCTTTCCTCAGGGTGTAACATCAAAGTAAAGAACCACGATGGTTTGTTGCCACGTCAGATTGCCAAATATTCCGGTCACAAAGCAGCAGCCAAGGAGCTCAGGAAAGCCGAGCACCTACAGATTTGAAAGCCAGCAAATCAAGCAGTGGCAAACCTCATCTCAGACCCCATGAATATTCACTTGACTTCACTATTGTAGCAATTTCTAATACAAGATGCTTAGCTAAAATGAAGCAAATCAGATACTCTTGGTTTCCTTTTCAGGATATCACACCAGAAACTGTGGCAGAAACGACAACTGTAACACCGGGGAAGACTCGCAGAACATCATCCTGCAAACACCAAGCTCACAGCGGGGGAAACAAACACTGTGACAGACCACACATACAGGTAGGTCTTATAAAGTAACATCAACATCATACACCCTCACCCAGGTGACCCAGCCAGGGTGGATCAGACCCCAGTATCACCCAAGGACCTTTCCTCCCGATCCAAAGCCACCTGGTAGCTCCCTCCTGCTGAACGTTCAAGATGTCATGGTGATGAGAGCTTTCCCACAGACATTAGCATGATGTCATATCAGGGCCAAGGCAATGGCAATGACGCAATCTCACTTCAAATAGAGAAAATACTTTTAGGGAAACAAATATAGGATTTAAAAGGAGGATTAGACATTTTGAAAACAACAAGAGCTTGAGAAGCATTGAAGTTTTCATCAGGATATAATAAAAAGGTATGAAAAACACAAAACGCTGAGTGGCTGCAGCTAATGTCACCTGTTCATATGTGTAGGTGGCTGTGATTTTGAAAGAAGCTCTAATTGCAGCTCGAATTTACAAGTATTTAGAAACTAAAACTTATTAACTGTAACAACATTTGGAAGTGGGGAGGAGACACATTAATGAAGCTGCTTTACAGAACCAAGTACAGCTGACATATGCAACTTTTTTCCTGAGTTTAAAAAAACAACTTTTGGTCTCTTTTCTTTTTATATGGATGACAGAATGAGTATCAAAGAAGCAGAGGATCGCTCAGAGACCCTTCAGGTCAAGCACCTGCATCAGTTTGTCCATGAAGCAGATATAAAGCAGATAAAGAAGATGTTAGAACTCGGCACGGTAGACCTCATCAACCTCACTGAGCCCAAAGACGGCTTAGGGGCTCTTCATCTGGCTGTGGCAGCTAACAATCAGGGTGAGAGGCTGGATTCTTACTTTGTCAGATTAGACTCAGTCTGTATAATATAACAAGATAGTGGGAAGGTAGCCTATCTGTACAAAACAGTGACTGTGAATATGGAGATGCTGGCATGTTACTATGTCCACTGATTGTTCCTCTGCTCTTTGTGGCTTCATCACAGATCTGGTCAGTTTCCTTTTGTCTGAAGGAGCTCACCCCGATATGCAGGACAAGAGAGGCCGCACCCCGGTCATGTTGGCTGCAGAGAAGGGCAATCATGCGCTTGTGACACTGCTGGCTCAGAGCCGGGCTAACATGAGGCTCCAGGACACTGAGGGCAAGGGTGAGTACTAGCAGACTTATGGTATGTATGGTGTGGATATGATAGCTGCTGTAGTAATGGAATAGGAGGAGCAATGGATCCAAGCATACTAATGAGCATTTTCTCCTCTTATCTGCCTTGAAATACAAAATTATATTCACAAATTACATAGAACTATGTACACCCTGTTTCTGCCTTTTTACTATTATTTGCTCATGTCTGTAGGTGTGCTGTTCTACTGTGTAAACACCACAAAGCGCCACTTTCGATGCCTGGAGGTGGTGCTGCAGCATGAGGCAGATGTCAACAATGTGTCAAAGAAGGGAACTCATGTATTCCAGATTATGTGTGAAAAAAACCATCAGAACCTCCCCATGTGCCTCTCCATGCTGGAGGAAGGGGCAGACCCCAACGCAAGCAACCAGGTTAAACCAGAAAGCATCATGGGACAATGTTTTGTGTTCACTCTTACTTAACTTTAGATTATTCTGTGTAAAAGAAGCCAATTTGCAGATGATCCTCTCCTCTCCTCTCCTCTCCTCTCCTCTCCTCTCCTCTCCTCTCCTCTCCTCTCCTCTCTGCAGACAACCGGCATTACAGCATTGATGGAGGCAGCTAAGTCAGGCTCTGTGCAGCTGGTCCGAGCCATTCTCAAGAAAGGAGGGAACCCCAACACCCTGGACAGGAAACGTCTCAGTGCGGTACACTACGCTGCCATGGGAGGCGTTTTTGAGGTGCAGTACCTTGGACCTTAATGGAAATAACAATGAAATCTGTGAAATCTTTAAATTCACTTGTTTGTCTATATATATTTGACATTTTCTTATATTACCTAAGACTCATTTCCACACTCCACATTTATGCTTATATAGGATTTTATATTAAGTGCATTGCGTAATCATTTGCTCTCTGGTGTTTCTTGGTAACCAGGCTCTTAAGGTTCTGTCTGCATACTCAGCAGATATGAGTGTGATCAGCCTGAGGGGCAACACACCGCTTCACTACGCTGCAGACAGCGGCGACGCTAATTGCTGCAAGTTCCTGGCACGGAGAGGTAATGTCCAAAAAAAAAAAAAAAAAGGATTTAATGCAGTAGCGTTCATTGTTAGAGTTTGGGAATTTAAAGTAGAATATACAGCAGCTGCTAACACATCCATAAATATATGTATATATTTGAATTTGTTGTGAACTTGTGCTCTTTCCTGAGGTTGTAACCCTGAATTCAAGAACAACAAGGGTTTGCTGCCTCGTCATATTATCAAAGGTCACAAACTAGCAGCCAAGGAGCTCAGAAAAGCAGAGAGGCTACAGGTGAAAGAGAGGAAATCATGCAGATACAGCCTCAACCCAGAACTCTATGCCCTGACCCTCCATGACTGGTCTCACGAATTTGAGTCAGATCTCCGAGATGCCTTTGGGAGGGACATGGACACAGTTCCCACACAGAGATTTATCTCAGTGTTACAAGAACTCAAAGCCCCAGTTGAACTCCAGCAGCTCAATACAATCATCTCAGCCCATGACAGCAGAAAGGAGGGGTTCATCAACATTGATGAGTTCATCAGAGGTGACCAGTATATCAGCAAACAATTCCGCCTGTCCCATTATGTCTCAGAAGCTAAGAAGTAAAAGAAAGCAAAAGGAGGGGAAGCTAATTTCAGCAAAAGCAAACACATCAGCACTATCCAGTCTATCAGGTACACCTCTCATTACATTAGTGTATGATGTAATGAGAGGTGTGTGCAGTGTGCTTTAACCCTCGCGTGTGTAAAATATGGGACACCAAAAAACTATAGATGTTTCAAATCTCATGTTGAAATTGAATCAACATGTCAGTTATTCAACGTCAACAAAGGTTGACATTGAATAACTGATATAAACTTTAATATATGGATTTTGTTCCATATGTACACAACCTATATTACACATGCACACGTGTGTCCTCGTGATCTACAGCACTGCATACTTTTATAGTCTCCCCACACCTGGTCAGCTGATTCGCCGGAGCTGAAACACAATAAACCTACTTAGTGAGGCTTATTCCTTCCTCAACTCCAAGCACATTATCTGTTTGGTGCTACACAAAGATGAATAAATGGCTTGTACCGCAGGCACTCAGCTTAACAGAGGGTTTGGTAGAATGTGGTGGCTTGGATATTCTCTACTGAAAGATGCTGAAATGTTGAGGTGCATGACCTAATACTACAAATCTCAGTGAATGGATGGATACACAGCAATGAGTTTGACAAATCAAAATGCCATTTCGAGGGTTGCAACACTTAAATTTAAATTAAGTTAGCAAATGCATTCTGAATGTTCATTATGCAGACTGAAAAAACTATAAGTGCCAGAAATTATAATGAGAAATGGCATAACAGAATCCGTCTCATCACTGTCATTCGAGCTATGTGTGTGTGTGTGTGTGTGTGTGTGTGTCGTCTGTTTGTTGACGTAGATTCGCTATTAAAAATAAAAATAAAATAATCTGCATAGAATTCTATTTTTTATTAGTGTTTATAGATTTATAAATACAAGACTATATGATCTGGACTCGTGTCTGAAACAGTAAAGGGATATTTGTTCTGTCCAACAGTAACAAAGCGACAGAAGCTGCATTGATTTGTTCTGAGAGACAAAAGCATCAATCACATTTGATGCTGATTCCTGTCGAATAAATGAAGTCACTGTGCTTGTAGCACTGTGGGCCTCCTGCATTCACAAACAATGACACATTACAAGCTTCTATTCTCCAGCAGCATCAGTGTGAAGTGATGAAGAGCCGCTGAGGCGCAGACAGGGTGTGTCTGCTGCTAACTGCTAGCATGCAGAGTTCCTCAACATCTCACTGAGAGACGCAGTGCCGCAGCACAATAGACGAAGGAGGTCGCGAGCGCTCCGGTGGGTGGCTCGTGGTCATTCAGCCAATAGGAAACCAGAGAGCGCTGAGAAGGTTTGACTGACGGGAAGCTTGACCAATGGCGTGAGAGGAAGCCTATATAAATACCCCTGTTCATCCCCCAGCATCTTGTCTCTTACTTCGACTGAATCGAGTCGGCTCGTGAGTTTCCCCTCCACTGAACAGAACTCTTTGTGCCGACCTAATTTAACAAAATGGTAAGAAAATTTTACATTTTGGAAAAATAACATGATTTAAATGTGTTCATTGTAACCATAACGACGCTATTTAACGAACGAGTAATATAAGAAGGGAGGCGACATTGGAGATATGATGAATTAATTGGTAAGGATGCAATTAAAATGGCCACCAATATTTAAGACACGCAGATCATCCGTGTACATGTAAGGGACGCTTGGATAAACGCTTTGCTGGTGGTGTGAGACGAGGTTGAGGCTCTTTGAATGGTAACATGGCGGGCGCCGGCTGAATGGACAATGAGAACGGAGGATGTGAGCAGGAGGAATGATGGCTGCTTGAGGCTCCCTGCGAGCTCTGCGGCATTTCTGTGTGTGCGTCAGGTAACGCAGTCTCTCTGCTGATGACGGCGCACTGCCCGCTGCTCACGCACAGCGCGCAGAGGCGACGCCCGTAGGAACCACAGCTCCGTGCACAAGAGAAGAATTCTAGAAATACATGTTGGGAAAGAATCAACATCTCTATTATTCCAACTGAGCCTTAATAATGTGACCAGAGAGTGTTTATCTGTAGATGTGCTGAGTGTTCAGATGTTAATGAGCTCCTTTGTCTCCTCAGCGTGAGTGTATCTCAGTCCATGTCGGTCAGGCCGGCGTCCAGATCGGCAACGCCTGCTGGGAACTCTACTGTCTGGAACATGGCATCCAGCCGGACGGACAGATGCCCAGTGACAAGACCATCGGGGGAGGAGATGATTCCTACAACACCTTCTTCAGTGAGACGGGAGCAGGAAAGCACGTCCCCAGGGCCGTGTTTGTGGACCTGGAGCCCTCTGTCATCGGTAAGCTGAGGGGGAACTGATGGGATCTAAATATACTCTGCTTGCCTTTTGACCACACCACTCACCATAACTCTGTGCCTCCTCAGACGAGGTCCGCACCGGGACTTACCGCCAGCTGTTCCACCCTGAGCAGCTGATCACTGGAAAGGAAGATGCCGCCAACAACTACGCTCGTGGACACTACACCATCGGGAAAGAGATCATTGACATGGTGCTGGACAGGATGCGCAAACTGGTGGGTCTCTTGTGATTCAAAGAGGAATTGCTCCCTTGTGACTTCATATAAGTGCCTTTCTAAATGAACCCTAACCCCTCTCTCCCTCTTGTCCCCAGGCCGACCAGTGCACCGGCCTTCAGGGCTTCCTGGTTTTCCACAGCTTTGGCGGAGGCACCGGCTCAGGTTTCACCTCACTGCTGATGGAGCGTCTGTCTGTAGACTACGGCAAGAAGTCCAAGCTGGAGTTCTCCATCTACCCGGCTCCCCAGGTGTCCACTGCTGTGGTGGAGCCCTACAACGCCATCCTGACCACCCACACCACCCTAGAGCACTCTGACTGTGCCTTCATGGTGGACAATGAGGCCATCTATGACATCTGCCGCAGGAACCTGGACATCGAGCGTCCCTCTTACACCAACTTGAACAGGTTGATCAGTCAGATTGTGTCCTCCATCACTGCTTCCCTTCGCTTTGATGGTGCCCTCAATGTTGATCTGACAGAGTTCCAGACCAACTTGGTCCCTTACCCCCGTATCCACTTCCCTCTGGCCACCTATGCTCCCGTCATCTCTGCAGAGAAAGCTTACCACGAGCAGCTGTCCGTGTCTGAAATCACCAACTCCTGCTTTGAGCCGGCCAATCAGATGGTGAAGTGTGACCCTCGCCACGGTAAATACATGGCCTGCTGCCTGTTGTACCGTGGTGATGTGGTGCCTAAAGACGTCAACGCTGCCATCGCTACCATCAAAACCAAGCGCTCCATCCAGTTTGTGGACTGGTGCCCCACTGGTTTCAAGGTGGGCATCAACTACCAGCCCCCCACTGTGGTTCCAGGAGGAGATCTGGCCAAGGTCCAGAGGGCCGTGTGCATGCTGAGCAACACCACTGCCATCGCAGAGGCCTGGGCTCGGCTGGACCACAAGTTTGATCTGATGTACGCCAAGCGTGCATTTGTGCACTGGTATGTGGGTGAGGGCATGGAGGAGGGAGAGTTCTCTGAGGCCAGGGAGGACATGGCAGCTTTAGAGAAGGATTATGAGGAGGTGGGTGTGGACTCAGTTGAGGGTGAGGGAGAGGAGGAGGGAGAGGAGTACTAAAGCTAGAGCCACAGGGAGGAGGAAGGCTGGAAACTGAACTTAAATTAAATGGTTTAATGTTCTAACACAATTAAAACCTCTTAAGTTTTAGCTCCTGTGACTTTCTCTTGTTCATTCTTCAAATAAAATTCTGAAGTGAAGTTGTGTGTTTAATTTACAGCTTGGCAACATGTGTGGATATTTGCACTGGTGTTTTTGTGAGGGATGGAGGAGGGGAGTTCATCGGGCCACGGAGGACGTTGCCATAGAGATGGAGAGTGGCAGCTGGGTGTGGGCGGAGTTAAGGGTGAAGGAGAGAAATACTGAAGCTGAACTAAAATTGAAAACTGAATTGTTCTCAAATGTTAAACTGTCTTATTTAAGGTTCCTGTGCTCTCTCCCTTTTTTATTTTAGTTATTGATAAAATAAAGTTCTAAGAAGTGAGAAGTTGTGTTATATACACTTTGTCTTTAGTATAGACTTGGAATAACATTCTTGTATTAACTATAAAAATATCTAAATCTTAAATATGAATGTTTTAGACAATTCAAATTAGTTAACTTGCATATGGTTGGCTGAGAAAAATGTCAAATTCAAAATATAAATGACATGAAACAAAATCCTCAACCAACATAAGTGTGTCTTCTGTAGGTTCCAGGTCCTCAGCAGGATTTAGCAATAAGTTAATTTTAGTTTTTGGTCTCTATCAGGCCTCACTTGCTGTAATCCGTGCAGGAATGGAGTGTATGATCCTGGTGCAAATCAAATCAAATCTCTCCAAACAGAGTTAAAGGGTCAAATTTCATCTGAACTGGCTGGTGTAAAACCCTGCCATTACACATTGTGTACACTAGGTGTCAGCATTTACATTTGACTTGTATTTGCCATGAAAATAAGAATCAGAGAGCGAAACACACTCCTTTCCTCTGGCTCATTGACTAATACTGACAAACACCATGATTACAATGATTTTTACTTTTATGAACTGGATGCTTTTTTAACTTGACAAAGCAGAAACGGATGAATACAGCAGATTTGTTTTTAAATTACACTATTATCTTGTTTATTTTGCTGTATATTCTTTTAGCTTTGAATTGTAATTTTTCTGCTTGTCTGCTTATTTTCGGACAGTTCATTCAAAATAACTAACGTTTTACATGAATCCTTCCTTCAAATATTAAAAACAGATTTACACACTTTTATTAATCATTCATTCAAGCTAACTTTGTCCCCAGTCTGTCAGTTTCTCGTCATTTATAGCTCCGTCAGTTATGATCGAACCTCCTCGGCAGATGCTGACTCATTCCCGATCGTTCTGACTACTTTACTCTAAAAAACTACAGCTCCCATGATACAACGCGGCCTTGCAGTGACGGAAATTGTTTTCGGAAGCGGAAACAGCCCAGTGAACGGAAGAGAATGTATACAATGGGAATCAGAAAATCAATTAAGTTATGAAAAACACCATTAATTGCCTTTCTTTGTCGCCGCTGCTGATGAAGAAATGGCGGAGCTCCAGACGCTGCTCATTTGACCGCATACGCCAAACAGCTAATGACGTGTTCACCGACGATAAACATCGCAAACGAAAGGAATATTTTCGTATTTTAGGTAAGTTAGCCTGACAGCTAGGTGAAGTTGACGTTAGCTCCTCGGCTAATTTAGCACAGTACGTTAACGTCATTAGCCGCGGAAAAACGAGCCAATGACGGTAATTACTATTCACCGCTATGGGATGATGTCGGTTTATATAAAGCGCTCGGATTACCTATACACTCCGTCTGTTTCGGTCTAGTTTCTGTAGTACTGTTCTCATTTTGTTGACAAGATTCCTAGCGGACTTCGCTGCTTAGATATCCGAGCTACAGTGTTAGCCGAGCTTTAGAGTCGCGAAGGCGGCCTGAGTTCATCCAGCAAAACCGCCATTTAAACATAAAGCAGCTGGGAGAGGATTAAGTTCACCGAAATCCTCCTGTAACTCAACTTTACAGCGCATATATGTCATTTTAACGAAGAATATAGAATAAAAGCAATAGAAAGCAACGGTTCGTTAGGTTAATAGTGTTAGCTGTCTGTCGTAATGACCCAGTTATATGAGCTTATGCACCTATACTGCTTTATTACAGATTTAATGTGTTTTAAACGAGCTGAACTCTCACTGCATTGTGTTTTATGCAGTGATTTGTTTATTATAATTGGAATTGAAGGTCGTAACAGAAGAAAACTGCAGTGTACTAATGCTGTAATATTGTCCTTTATAAACACACTGTCTGCGTTGAAGCTAAAGTTGATTCCTCTCAGTACAAATCAGTTGTTTGTGTGTTTTATATCTGTAGACATCCTGAAGCAAACTCTCCACAGGCCTGAGAATGAGCTGATGGTTTTGGAGGTCTTTAGGGAGACACTGCAACCAAGAGAGAGGCTGACTGGAAGATGCCAAGGAAAAAACAGCAGAATCCACAGCCAGTCAAGTGTAGGTACCTTCTATATCTGTTTAAAATCAAATTAGAGCCCAGCTGCCTTCCTGAAAACATTGCTCGGCTTTATATTGTGACATTTCACAGGGAATTGTGGCCTGAAAGTTCAGTTCCAATCCTGGCCTGCAGCCTTATTCTGCTCTCACCGAAACACTTCAGGCAGAACAAGTGCCTAATGGTGCCAAACGGAATATTCCACATTTCTGTAACTGCTATAGAGCCTATAGATAAAGGTGCAATTGCCAAAAGAAACTAATTCAAATAAAGGAACATAGGAAATACAACAGTACAGCAGAAAATACAGGAAGGGAGGGAGGAATAACAAGTTGAATAGCTGAAGGGATCGAGGGCAGCTACTGAATCAGAGCTCGAAGTGTTATCATGTAACAATCATACCGTAGCTGCTCTTTGTGTCCTTTGTGTGAATCACAAAGGACACAAAGTCAACCCTAATGTTGCCATCTATTAAATAGACACGTGACGAGCAGAGCTACACATCTGGTATATGTCATACAGCGATATGGCCACCAGAGGGCAGCATGAGACTACGGGAGGATTTTCCCCTTCTCAGAGCTCTGCAGCTGCTTGTTGCCCTTGAGTTCCTCTGATAGTTTGCCGAAGAGTGACAGCAGCGTTCAATCAACGCAAGAGAGAAGAGAACGTAACCGCGGCAACACGACGCCATCTGGCAACCGTTAGTTAGTCCCATGTTTAAATATCTGTCAGTGTCGAGGAGGAATGTATTTATTCACCCTCCAGAGGTTCCACTCACATTTGCAACCCAATAACATTTCCCCGCTGGAACGGAGAGTTTTGGGCTGCATACAGATTCAAACTGTTTCTAAACTTAGATTTAAAAAAGGGTCAGAACTAAGATCCGTATTGAAATCATGAGATATTCCCCCAGATAGTTTTCCGCCTCACAATGATTCCAGTTGCAGATACTTGGACGTTATTGTTGGTTGTATAGTTTATTCATCAAAAGCTAAATCCCTATACAACCAGTCTGACCAAGCAATTACTCACTGTTACATCATAAATGCATCAATGTAGAAGACTAGCAGATGTCAAATTGTGTTTCTAACCAGACTGGAGTGTTTCCACTTTAACACTGTGGTGACATCATCAGTGTCTGGCTGCTGCCTTCATTGTAACTTGACTTTTTAAAAACAAATCACCATTTCTCCTTCAGGCTTGATTGAACTCATCCCCCAGATTTGTGACACTGTTTTTTTTGAGCTTATGGAGAAGTGATCAGTCATCCAAGGTTGTTGACTGGTTCCTCTTTATGACTGTAGTGGATTCTGAAGATGGTGTAGCCCTTGAAGCTCCTGGAAACCTCAACTTAGACACAGACTTCCTTCTAGGACAAGACCTTGAGTTTGGTGATCCTGATCATGACAGCAAGATTCTAAGCCTGGAGAAGTTCTCAGGTTTGTAAACCCAAACTTTTCTCATCTTTTAAAAAGGCAGGGGTGTGCTTTCTTGTCCTTGGTTTGCGTCTTCTTTTGCGCTCGTCTTCCTCTCGTGAGTATTTTGTTTGGAAGTGTCTGTAGAGTAAAGTCTGTAGAGTTAAGGTTTCTATTCCAAAACATCTGATTCTGTGGCGGAGACACGCAGACCCCGTCGCTGTGCGTGAAGCGGATTGGCGGGTCCATCCGTCTCCCTCTGCGTGACAGGAAGAGAGATGAAGGTTTCCACAGCAGATGATGTTTCCCAGCATGCCTCTTTGTCAGGGAAAGTGATCTGAAAAATGGAAAAGTAGAAAAAGGAGCTGAAACACCATTATTATATAAGGGTCATAAAAATAGAGCCATTACCATCAAGGACAGCATTACAAGAGGGCATTTATTCATCATCATCATCATCATCATCATCATCATCATCTGCTCCCACTACCCCACTGCCATTATCGTTTCCCCCCATCATCATCATCATCATCATCATCATCATCATCATCTTCCACCCTCATCATCATTATCATCATCATCAGCTGCAGCAGCCTTACCATTATAGTCATCATCATTATCATTAGGGTCGGTAATCATCCGCGAGGGGTTTCCACGGGGCAGCATAAAGGGCAGCTCGCTCTCCTGCCTCGCTCACATCCACGCTCGGCGCCAGTGAAGGGAGTCGCTCTCCGTCCGTCTGCTCTCTCTCTCCCCCGCTCTCAGACAAAGAGAGGAGCCGCCGCCGGGACTCTGCTTTCTCTCTCTGCGCCGGGGACGTTTGTTTTGTCTTCCGCTTGCGAGTGAGTATCAGGCACATCCAGAGGGTTTCTCTGCCCCCGAGCATTCTGGGACAACAGCTGTGTCGTTATTGTAGGTTTTCACGATTTGTCAAGACGGTGTTGAGTTGCTGAGAGACTCGCTTGAGGGTCGCGGTCGTACCGGGTTCAGAGTCTGAGTGTGACGGCCGCACGGTGTGTGTGTCCGTTTGTGCTGCACATCTGTACATCGTTTAGTTTTTGCCAGTTTGTCAGAGTAATTCATTCCAGACAGAGAGAGAGACAGAGAGAGAGAGACATACAGAGAGAGAGACAGAGACATACAGAGAGAGAGACAGAGACAGAGACAGAGACAGAGAGAGAGAGAGAGACAGAGACAGAGAGAGAGACAGAGACAGAGACAGAGAGAGACAGAGACAGAGCTGCACACAAACCTCGGCGTGACCAAACCAAATGTGTGTGTTTCTCTTCCCGGTGCAGAAGTAGCAGCTGAGATTGGTTTCTCTGTGTATCCTCTGGGCGGAGAGCAGAGTCCTGCCTACAGCCAACTCAGCATGGAAAGCGAAGCCGAGAACTCGCGCAGCACAACCGACAACGGGAGGGACGACGAGGGCAGAGCCGCCCAGTCTGAGCCCGCTTTCCCCGCCTACCTGTCCTGCAGGGGCTGCGGACAGCTCCGTGACGACCCCCTGGGACCCGGCATAGACTTAGTGGGTCCATACTGCCTTAGGTGCTGCAAAGCCTCCAGGGAGGCCAAGAGCACAGACTTCTGCTCAGCGTTCGGGAGCATCGGCGGGATTCGCCCCGGCTCTCACTCTCACTCTCAGATCGACAGCGACGAGATGAGCGACAAATTACTGACGGACGATGACAAGTCGCCCAAGCTGCACTCATGCCACCTCTGCGGCTTCTCTTCCCGCTACGCCAACCACGTGAAGCGTCACATGAAGACGCACAACGGGGAGAAACCCTTCAACTGCCCGCTGTGCACCTACGCCTCGGCCCAGCTGGTCAACCTGCAGAGGCACCTGCGCATCCACACCGGGGAGAAACCCTACAAGTGCGACATCTGCACCTTCGCCTGCAGTTCCCTCGGCAACCTCAAGAGGCACCAGCGCATGCACGTGCCCTCGGCCGGAGCCGGACACGAGTCGCCGCGACCCATCACCGGCCACGGCAGCTTCAAGAGGCACGTGAGCGGGCAGAGGTCCTCTGAAGACGAGGGGCCGGGGGCTTCAGCCAAGGGTACGTACGCTTTAACTCTTCAGAACGCTTCAATGCTGCTGTTGCTATGGTGATGCTTTATTGTAAATGGATCATGCAGCTGTTATTGTTAACTGGGTGAGTTTGTGGACATGATGACCTAATGATGACCTAATGATGACCTAATGACCTCCCTCTGGTGTTTTTGATGAAGCTACTGAGGCCCGGCCGTCGTCCAACCTGAGTCTAGGAGCCCAGAACAGCGACTACCTGCCAGCCTTTGACAGCCTAAAGGGGGCGCCGCCTCCCCCTCTTCCAAGTTCAAACCCGGCTCCGGGCCATCAACCCTCCAGTCTGCTGGAGCCCACGGGCAGCAGTAGCAGCAGGGGGGCCAGAGGGGGCGTGGCAGAGAGCGCCCTGCCCCCCTCACTGTTCCCGTATACCTGCCGGCTGTGCGGCATCGTGCTGGAGGACGAGGACGGCACCTCGGCCCAGATCTGCGCCAAGTGCACCCTGGAAATGCTGACTAAAGACTCATCCTCGCCCAACAGCCCGGGCGAGCGCAGCGACAAGGTGTACACCTGCGCCGCCTGTCCCTTCCTCACTCACTACCCCAACCACTTGGCACGCCACATGAAGACTCACAGCGGTGAGAAACCGTACAAGTGCCCACAGTGCGACTACGCCTCCGCACACTTCGACAACCTCAAGCGGCACCACCGAGTGCACACGGGCGAGAAACCTTACAAGTGCCATTTGTGCGACTACGCCTGCGGGAACCTGGCCAACCTGAAGCGCCACCAGCGGGTGCACTCGGGGGCCAAGCCCTTCCAGTGCGCCGTGTGCAGCTACAGCTGCAACCAGAGCATGAACCTGAAGCGCCACATGCTGCGGCACACGGGGGAGAAGCCGTACAAGTGCCAGGAGTGCGGCTACACCACCGGCCACTGGGACAACTACAAGAGGCACCAGAAGAAGCACGGCCTGGCCACGGACGGCTGGGTCAAGGTCCCCATGTCCAGCAACGACGAGGAGGAGGAGGTAGAGAAGGGGCACGGGGTCAGAGGGGGCGGCGGAGGTCAGACTCACAGGAAGGATGTGGGGATGCAGTACATGACTCGCTAGAGGGCAAACTCCACACTCCTGCTACGAACTTGAGATTGTATAAAATATTACTCAGCAAATCTAAGCTACCAGCAACTTGTCTTTGGTCTTCAGAGCCTTTATATTGTCTTAGTGTGTGTTGGTGTCTTCAGAGGCTGCTACTCGTCTGTTTGTAGAATCCTGCACAACCATGTAAGATAAGGTGTGAGAATGTTTGATGCCTTTAGACGGAGGGAGGAGGAGGAGGAGGAGGAGGAGGAGGAAGGAGGAAGGATCCATTCACAGCTTCTCTCCTTGTTTGTTACCGTGTCCATGTCCAGTGTCAAAGAACAAACGAGCTCACTTTGTAAGTCTCCTCACCGTCTCACTCTGTAAGTTACGCAACACTAAGATCACCAGAACACACACACACACACTCCCCCTCCTCCCGCCGGAGCCGCCACCCTTTTCTGCTTCTCTTACCAAATATGATTTAAAAACAATGGAACTCCTGCACACGTTTGCCTGAATTGTTCAAAGCTACCACCGTGTAGTTTTATAGAGTTTTTAATCGTTACAATTAAAAAAAGGTTTTAAATGTCACAAGTGTCAAGAGATTGAAGCAAAGCCTTTTATTGTGTGCCAAGAATAAAGATATCAATGGGGTTAGGACTTTAACGGGCACTCAGACTGAACGCCTCTGTGTGTCTCAGCTGCAGAAGAAGAAGAAGAAGAAGAACTCATCGTTTGCGTATAAAAGTAAAGATGTGAACTTTGCCGAGTCGGACGTTTCTTTCCTTAAAAACTACCTGATGTAGCTTTAGGATGAAGATGTGCTGCTCTGCCCGTCATGCCTTCACTCGTGTGTGTGTGTGTAACTAAACTATAGCACAGCGCTGCGTTTATTAAAAAGAAAAGGCTTCTATGATTTGATCAGCTGTACTGTTAGACGAGCTGTCGACCTTAATTCAGTAATCTCACATACCTGGCGTTGTTATCGTTCATCTCTCCCCCAAACCCTCAGGAATAGAAAGATCAAGTGGAAGACCGAAAGATTGGGACTAATTAATGTACGTATGTGCCAAACAATAACGCATGAAGAAGCATCAAATTATATTATTCGGTGTTCTGTTGCTATGGGTTTCACGGTTTAAAGAACAGAAGCACAATCAGAATGTGACCGGGTGACAAATTAACAATTGGCGCTTTGTTTACTTCTTGTAATTCAACACCGATTCAAATTATAACTGAATATGTGGAGAGGAGAGGTTTTTGTAATCGTTCGCGGTGGAGAAGAACTTAAATTTGAGCCTTTGATCCATTTGCTAAGCATTGTTTAGAGGGGAACTATATGTTTATGTTCATGTTAGTTTAGATGATGTTTATCGACTGTGAACATTTAGCCCATCCTTGTATTTTTTTAAAGACATTAGTAAGCATGTGAATGTCTAAATGTGGGCGTAATACAATACTAGATCTTCATCCTTCATTAATATATAGACGTCTTTCAGTTTTTGAATGTTTGATGCGTCGGCTCACGTTTAGAGAAGAAAAAAGAAAAAAAAACAACAGCGATTGAGTTGAAATTGTGTGAAATACTAATTATATGCAAGTGAGATTTTTCAGGTTGCCATGACACAATGGAGCGTTGAAACCCATCGATTAGTACCGAGGTCCCACAAGTGTCCATTTTGTCTTTATGCAGTGGTCTCATAAATGCCTTAAGAGAGGATTTTGAAATAAACACTAAGAAATTCATTTCATTGAATGTCAGACAGACTGGTTTCCAATTTTTCACACACACACACACACACACACACACACAGCAGAACTTCATCCAATTTTCCTTTAATTTAGCATCTTGACAGACAGAACAGAGCGATGTCGCCGACTTCACCGCTCTCAAATCAAAAAGCTCGTGGAATGAATCGAGTCGATGCAATCTTTATGAAAATTTGACACATTTTACACAAATTCAAACGCACCTAAAGCGTAATTTGGCACCTACACATTTGCTGATGGCAGAATTTCGCAGCTTCATCTAATCGACAGAAATAAGGTGAAAATTCAAAAGAAAAAAAAAAACTAAATTGACCTTAAAGGTGACGCGTGTGTGTGTGTGTGAGGCGACGTCCAAATCTACTATAAGCCACCAAAGACAGTGAAAGATCAAGATGTGTGACTGTTGAGAACATTGTGTTTACAGTTGTGGCTACCTCTGAGTAAAGCTGTGGGGGGGTCAGGGGTCAGGGGTCGGCGTGGATTTACACTTACCAGCGTCAAAACACAGATTCAGCTTTGAGACATAAACTGGTGCCAACAGCAAAAAGGGAACCAGATGCACTTCTAAACCAGCAACTGCGATCGCTCAGCCACTTCCACTCAAACACCTAATTCCACTAAATCCTCTGAGATGATTGAAACAAAAACACAACAACCGGCCGGCCCAAGCCCCAAAGCGACGCGACGTCATCGCTCACCCCAGACGAGAGGAAGAAGACAATCAATGTAAAAATCAGATGTGGAATTTGTAAACACTTTACATTTGAAATACAAGTCCCCTAAACATTCTGTAAACAATGATAAATGTTAGTCCATTTCCACTTTTTGTTCTATACAGCTTAGGTTACATTTGATCTATTTGATTACAATAAACTATAGATGATAAAGATATTAGTAAATGTTCAGAATACTTTTGCATGTACATCATATAAAAGTGACATTTTTTTATGTATATTTTGTGCAAAATGCTTTAGTAAACTATAATTTGGCATTTATGAGAAACCTTAAAAAATATTGGTTAACAAAAAAAAGGAAAGAAAATCAAAGATGGACCTACACAGGCTCTTCTTGGAATTCTCCACGCAATGTTTACGTCACGCTCCGATCAAACCGCCAAACATCCATCTCCACCTGAAATACTGTGCAAAAATTATGGGTTCAGCAAGTGCAAGCAGCTCGGCCAAATCAACCAATCGGTGAAGCTCTGCCAGATCCTAACGACGCCGGGCCGACACCGACCGCGTCTCGCTTCCACTTTCACGCCAGCGGTCAGAAAAAGTAAAAGCTAAGGCATCAGACGAGTTCTGGAGGCAGCATGAGCGACTGACGCCTGAAACAGAACATGAAAGCCTGAAAGTGCTGCTGGTAGCATCGGGCGGCACCGAGCCTCAACTAGTTACCGACTTGGCACATAAATAACACGGCACACTGAGCGTCTGTGGAGCTTCTCTATCATCTGGGTGTCTAGCACGGGTCCAAACTGCTTCTCACTCAGCCGTGACTCGGTGGTGGGCAACGGGCAACGAGCAACGGTCCTCTGAAGGTCGTTCACGCCTTTTGTCAGGCAAGGAAACAAATTGAGTACGGGTTTTGTTTAGATTTAGACAGGAATACAACTTTCCCAGATGGAGTTGCAGGTCACATGAGGCACCGCTCTGGCACCACGCTTCTAAATCACACAAACCCACACACACACACACACACACACACTGAGTCACTTGGCCCAAGGCGTGAACGGACCTCAGAAGATGAATGGCTGGATCGCTGCCCACCGCTGATTCAGAACCGAAGAAGCTACCGAGAAAGAATGGCCCCGAGACTAAACAGCGAGTCCAGCTGCCGTGAACTATTACTACGCTTTCTACTACGACTGCATGATGACGCGCTCGTGTGACGGCACAACTAAAGGAGGTGATGTTTTGGTTTACAGCCAAGCCAAATGTATATCATCCACGTGTGTGTGTGTGTGTGTGTGTGTGTGTAAGCAGCTGCTGTGTGTTAGCCTCAGCTGGGATCAACACATTCCCCTCCGTTTCCATGTCCAGCTGTGTTGTGTTGTCACTAGTGCCAGGTCGTACGGAATATTTGGCTCTGTGCTCGTAGGGAAACACGTGAGCGCCCGGGGACGAAGCCGAGATGGAGCTGTTTCTCTTCATGCTGTTTCACCAATATATTACTTTACTTTGTACCTCGAGGACTTCACGCTTCTTGTGACTGAACCACAATAAGGGAAGTTATAGGAAGATGTCAGCATGAATAAGAATGGAATGTGATGACTAAGTAAAATGGAGAAAAAAACAACAACGAATCAAGCTTTCGTAGTTAAAGACGCCGTCAAAGATTCAACGAGAGCTTAAGGCAGCGATTTCTCCGGGAGACGCTACAGTCTCGCAGAAACGCTCGACTTTGTTCCGCTCGGCTCGGCTCAGCGTGTAAATCTTTGTCTTCCAAATTGTCGACGGTGGAATGGAGCGAAAGGGGGAGGGGTGAAGGGAGAAGTGGGGGTTTGGGGGGGGGGGGGCGGTGGCAGGGTTACAGGTCGTCGTCCCCGATTCCCTCGAACGCGTAGTTGCCGTGGACGTCGTTCCCGCTGACATCGTTTGCCAGGTTGGAGGCGCTGATCCCTCTGAGAGACACGGAGCTCAGCTTGGTCTGAAGAGGAAACAGGAAACGGAGCGGTGTAAACATTTAAACAAGGAGCCGGGCCTGTGATGGGACGATGACCTCACTCTGTAGATTACATCACAATCACAAATCCATTCCAAAACATGTACTCACTGACAGTTTGACGATTTGTTCACGGGTCGGGTCTGGGGAATCCTGCGGTCACACAAACATCAAGAGTCAAAACAAATCGCTCAGTAAATCCAAAAGCAAGAACAAAGCGGTGACCTGCTGCTGTCCCGTGTCTCACCAGTAGAGGGGGAGATTTCACAGCTTGCTGACTGTCGGGCCTGTGGATGGAGCCGTTGTATCTTTTCCTTAACATCTGTGTGTGTGTGTGTGGAGGCAGCAGGAAGGAGGGAGGAGGAAATCCTGTCTGTTATCTTGTGTATGAAGCGTAAGTAAACATCTTTATTTTAAAAACACATTTCAAACTGAAACACAAACCTTCTTGATGCTTCCTCCTGACTTCTTCACCATGAGCTCGTCCACCATGGCCTGGAGGCAGATGCTCATCATGATGGCCTGAAATAACATCCAGTATCATGTGATCAATTCAACCACGTTCTGTTCTCCTTCTTAATCCTCTTCATCATAAATATCTACACACTGCCAACACACACTGGCACAGCTCGAGCGTGAGAGGAACAAAATGTGCTGGAGCCTCAGAGATCCATTCAGAGCGGCGCCGGAGCTGCTGATGGACCCGGCGGGCGGGTTGCGGGCGACCTCTCACCTGTGGGCTGGTGATGGTGACCCACTGCAGGCGGTCTTTGCTCATCAGGTACTCGAAGGCCAGCTCCAGCTTCACCTCGCATTTGGACGAGCTGCAGGGGTTGGTCGTCGTACCGTTGGCGATCGGTACCTGCTGCGGTGAGAGAGACGAGGGAATGATGAGGGTTATTATGGTCTGCTGCCTGCCAGGAACCACCACCATCATCATCATCATCAGCGCCGCCGCCATCATCATCATCAGCGCCATCATCAAGGCTCCCTACTGCTGTGAGCCGCAGCAGCGTCATCATGGGCTTTTATAATCCGCAGCTTCAATCTACAGACCTTCATTAAGACTGAACTAACTTTTGATGGATGGAATGTAAAAGCTTACAGAAACAGAAACAGAAACAGACACACACACACACACACACACACACACACACACACACACACACACACACACACACACACACACACACACACACACACACACACACACACACACACACACACACACACACACACACACACACACACACACACACACACACACACACACACACACACACAGTGTTCCAGCTGCCTTGTCCCGGCGCCCCCGCAGAGAGCAAAGCCTCTTAACAAGGAGCGACTTGAGCTTCAGCTGTGAGGAGGAACTGCAGTCCTGCACCAAATGACATGTTAGAGAGGAAAAGCCTCGTTAAAATGATTTGGACTTTGTGAGTGGGAGCTCCGGGATGAATCAGCCCCCCGCTTTGTAGTCCCACGCGCAGAGACGCATTTTAATTTTCGATGCGACTCCGGGCCGGGGTGAACTTTAAGAGAATCATCAAAATGCAGCGGTATGCGCTTAATGGCTGCAGCGCCGGGACAATAAGGCCACACAACTGTGAGCCGCTCCTCTGTCATATGAAGCCTGGCGTCTGTGAATGTTCCCCCTCTGCAAACTGGATTATCTGCAGTCGTGATGAATGTGTGCAGAGGAAAATATGCAGATTCCACACAGCTCAGCCTTCAGCAAGACAAATGGGAATATGAGGATTTAAATTGAGTGGTGGATGGGAGGGGGGGGGGGGGGGGGGGGCGTTCCATTTGTTATCTTTTTCATCCAAGTTGTCATTTTGTTCCCTGGGCCGAGGGTTCAGACAAACAGAGACGGAGCTCTGTGATCAGGGCCGGCCTTGTTTTCACAGCTGGAGTCAAAAGCCAAAATAGCACCTGTGCCCGCTTCGCTTTCTATTCCCACCAGATCATCCATATATAAAGTTTATGTTCCATAACAGTATGGAGCTTTTATAAAGATCAGGCAGCGTCGGGGCCGACCTCAGATTGGCTCCTCCCCTCATAGAGACGATTACCGGCTAACAAACCAAATCAAACTCTGCTGTGAGTGTGAGGTGGCGTGGGTCGATGCGGCTCGTTCTCCGTGTAGCTGGACGGATAAAGATGGATGTACGGGCGTCAGCAAGTCCAGCGAGCGGCGGGAGTGAAAACCAATACTTGGCAGGACGGGAGACATTTGGCGATGAGACAGACAATCAGAACACGTGTACTCCTGAAGGTGAGCGTCTCTCACTCTCTCTCTCTCTCTCTCACACACACACACACACACACAGCTTCCCACTTACAGACGAGGTGACCCGCCAGCACCTCATGCGTGTGACCTTGAAGCTGCCCTCCTTCATCTGCTCGTTGGGCAGCTTGACGTGGAAGTTGAGCTCGTTGTTCCCGGCGCTGACGATGACGTGGCAGCCCTTCTCTGGGAAGTCCGTCACGCAGGCGTCAAACTTGATGTAGCCGTAATATTTCAGCGTCTGACCTAGATGGATGAACTGGGGAGCGAGGACATTCAGGTGAGCGACTCCATCGTGACTGTGGAGGCGTTACCGTGGCGACCTGCAAGCGCCTTGCTCACCTCTTTCTTGGAGCCTTTCTCCTGCAGGGACTTCAGCTGCCTGTGCTGGTCTTTGTTCACCAGGATCCAGCCTCGCTCGATGTCTGACACCGTCTGCACAAGGAGAAGGAGAAGAAGAATTTAACTTGAATCAAGATGTTTTTCCCTCCTGTATGAGAGAAGTGGTGGAATAATTCACATTCAGAGCTTCAGGCAAACACGCCGGGTCAGCATTTCCTCACACAGATCTGTAAACACGCCTGCACATCTCTCCTCTGCTACACACACAGATTTGAATCAATCTTACAGTCCCAAAGATGCTGATCACACTCGCCGCAGTGAGAGAAACTGGCTTAAAGCAGGATGACGGAGGGAAAGCTAAGAGGTTCTGGATCCAAAGTCAAAAACAGGCTGATCTCATTAAGGGATAGCAGAGGGACCTCGGGGACGGATAAAAGTGTTTGGCAGCTGCGGGATGAAGATGTGAGCTCAATACGGCACAAACAGATGCAAGATGGCAACAAATATGGTTTGGATTCGGACTTCTGGGGGGAAAAACAACACAGAGACAGAAACTAAGTGAGCCGATGTTCTCTGGTTCTGGTGCTGTTGTTGACCTCTCACCTGGGCGTACAGCAGATTCAGGCCCACTCTGTTTTCCATGACATCACCGTCGTACGCCATGTCCCAGTAGCTGCAGGAGAAGAAAGCAAAACAGTCACTCTCCATCTTCATCTCCAATCATCGTCTTACTGTCCTCACTGCCACCGCACAAAATCAATCAAAGCCTCATCCAGGATCTCTGAACACACACACACACACACACACACAGGCGAGCGTCCTGGCTGCGTTCCACACTCTGGATCCAGCCTCTCCTGGAATGTGACGGCTGAGGGTTTATACGGTTTTATTAACTGCGGGCAGCTGACATCTGCTGGCCCCCGGCCCAGAAAATGAACCAGGGACAAAACAACACACACTTTAATTGTGTGGAGAATACAGAACGCAGGGACGCCGCAGAACGAGGTTGTGCAAGAGTGTGTGTGTGTGTGTGTGTGTGTGTGTGTGTGTGTGTGTGTGTGTGTGTGTGTGTGTGTGTGTGTGTGTGTGTGTGTGTGTGTGTGTGTGTGTGTGTGTGTGTGTGTGTGGCAGAGACTCGCAGCACTTTCCTTTCACACTGCGGTATTTTTGCTAAAACACTAAAAGAGCAAAACAACATACGAGTTTCTGCATAGTGGCGTTCTGGTGCTTTGTGTGTGTGTGTGTGTGAGAAGCGTGTGTTAGCGCCGATGCACATTCTGTAGGATGTAACAGATGTGTGTGTATAGAGGGAATTCTTGCTGAGGTCAGATCTTTCATATTCCCATTTGGAGATAAACAAAGATCAGATTTCTACAACATTTTGTAAATAAAGTCTTTTCACTGTGCGGTGCTGAATCTCCTCCATATTTAGCACAGGCAGGTTTTTCTTTTGATTCATTACGACCCCATCCTGCAGGCTGTGTTTCCCCGCCGGCCCTCAATTTGTTAGTTTTACATTCGTTCTCCTCGCGGCTCGGCGCTGAAACTAGGTCAGGAGGGCTCAGACTTCCCTCCGGGCGAAGAGAGAGCAAACATCCTGTGTGCCCCCGGTCTGCGGGAGGCGAGGTGACGAAAGAACGGACGCACGAGGAAGCAGAGGGGTTAGAAACGCATTGGCGACACATAAAGCCTCCACGGTGATTCATAAATGTGGAGGAAAGCCGTATGCAGATGATGAAGCGGTGTGTGTGAGTGTGAGCGTTCCAGCAGGCGGCCCCGTACCTTTTACGGAGGAGGATGTGGAACTCGGAGCTCCGCAGGCTGGTAATGGAGACGTAGGGCAGCTCGAACTCCTGCAGCTTCCTCACAACTGAGAGGGGAGAGAGAGAGAGAGAGACAGAGGGAGAGAGAGGATGTGGAATGAGTGCAGCTACTCATTAATCTGGAGGATATCTGTGTAATGGCGGCGACAACAAACAGTGAGGGACTGAAGGCCTCCGTCTGGACCCGGTCCCAGCAGGGCACAAGAACTGCCTGTGCCAGTATTCAAATGTGATGGTGGCCCGTGTGTGTGTGTGTGTGTGTGTGTGTGTGTGTGTGTGTGTCAACAATCGGCAGCTGTTTCCAAGCGGCACGTTCCCGTAGGAGACGTGGATCAGACCGCACCGCTGCCGCTGCCAGATTGTCCGCATCGATAAAGACGCTACACGCTACAAATGGAATTACTAAACAGCGTGTTAGTTTGGCATTAGCTTTGCAAAATTAAAAAGTGTTTACTCCTTTATGGGCCGGGAGGCCGGGGAGCGGAGGGGAGAGCGGCCGCGTGGCTTTGATGTTGTAAATCACCCGCAGAGGAAACGCTCCGAGCCGAGTGATTAAAAAGTCAAACCCATGAGATCGGGGGAAGAAACTCACTCCAGATAAGAAGACGGGAGTTCTTCCTTCTTTCAAACCACACTGAGCTTCTTGTGGGCAGCAGATCTTTGCGTTTATTACAGCTCACACTCAAACTCTTCAGAGTCTCCTTTCATGTCCAGAATCCCACTGCAGGTCTTTGGGTCGGAGCCCTGCCTGGATGATTTCAGCAGGTGAGTCATACTTAACATTTTACCCATAAATATGAGAACGCCTGCCGTATTCACAGACGCCTCCAGGTTGAGACTGAAGTTCAAACTGGCAGCTTTTTGTTCGCTCTGGCACGAGGCGCGGAGGAGGAGGAGGAGGAGGAGGAGGAGGAGGAGTGTTTGGCAGGTGGACGAGAAAGGAGAAGCTTCAGGGACGGAGGGAGGATGTGATGGGATCAGAATGGAAAAGTGAAGCGTCTCCTCCGCTGGAAAGATTTACGTCTGCGTCACCGGAGACTGAAACTGTGAGGCCGAGTTCAGACGCTCTTACCGATGTGTAAGAGCGTCTGAACTCTTTATTTGTCATGGAAAAAGCCTTAAATACGCGTTGACACATGAATGCAGCTGCAGATTCCCGATACAGCTTCATGACATTACCAATAACTCATCATCTTATAAACCAGAATTGATTCCATCGCTTTCTCTCCTCTTCTGATTCTGGTGATAGCTCATGAAAAAGAGTCTGGCACTTACATGTTAAACCGCCATCCGGGCTCTCGCGGACGAGGAAGAGGCTGAAGTAACCAACCAGCTCGTCTGGGAGGTCCAGCTTCGTCGCGACAGCCTGCAAGAAAAGGAGACGGGATTCATTTCTCGGCACGGAATGAAAACAAATCCCTTCTTTCACCCGATATCTGAGGCCCTGAGGCTGCTGACGGACGGGCGGAGACGCACGCCGCAACAAGCTGGTGTGAGGAGAGACTCTGGGTGTGAGGAGAGACTCTGGGTGTGAGGAGAGACTCTGGGTGTGAGGAGAGACTCTGGGTGTGAGGAGAGACTCTGGGTGTCGGTGATTAAGAGGCGTCGGCTCAAAGCACTCGGGCTTGACTCACTTAACGCCCAGAGTGGCAGAGAGGCCGGAGATAAAGTCGAGTGTTCTTCAGTTCTGGGCTGACTGCAGCAGCGTGCCTCACCTTTTGTGTAAACAAGATGTAATCTGGGTTTCTGTGATGAAGTCTGTGTGTTGGTTACACACACACACACACGTATTGGGTGTGTCACACGCTGCCAGCACTGTCACACACCGCTCCAGATGAGTGGAAACAGCTGCTGTGTAGGAGGATCAGGTAGTAAAGTCAGGTGTGGAGTAAACCTGGAGCTCACCTCCAGGACGTCCTCCGTCTGGTCCGAGGTCAGGATGTTGACCGTCACCTTCTGGCCGTTGGAGAGGCAGACATCCAACGCGACCTCTTCTGTGGGAATCTGCTGCGTCTCCTGTGGGGAAGAGGAGTCAGAGGGAGGAAGAGATTAATGAG
The DNA here is from genome assembly GCF_046128005.1 of Genypterus blacodes. Lineage (NCBI taxonomy): Eukaryota > Metazoa > Chordata > Actinopteri > Ophidiiformes > Ophidiidae > Genypterus > Genypterus blacodes. The sequence continues at coordinate 221,242 of NW_027466855.1, forward strand.
TGCTGCCTTAACCGCAGAACAATGGAGTTAAGAGTGAACGAGCACTCTCTGGTTTGATTCTCGACGTGTCTTGAATAGCAGATTAGATTCAACTTCTCCTCACAGAAGGTCATAACCCAGATGAAGCAGTTTGACCTTTGACCCGGCAGGAGGCCACATTGAAATCTGAATCCTTAACGTTGAGGAGAGGAGAAAATGATGTCACAGAATTGCTGCAGACATCTTATTAGCATGAATCCTTCCTCTCTCCTGCTATAATCTCATCCATTTACTTGATATTAAATGGAGCAGCGTCGTTCATTCCTCCTCCTGTGATGATGCTCTTACTGAGGAAGGCAAACAATGAGACGAGAACCAACCAAAGCCCTGAATAACAAGTAAGGAAAACAAACTATAACGCCAGAATCCATGATTATTTCATTTTCCTTCCACCAAACTGGAAATAATACCGCCTGAATGTCTGATAGGAATTTGTAAATTGGCACACAGCAGCTCCGTGTGTCCCCGGGCAGCCCGTCACCGCAGCCGCAAAGGCAAACTGCACTCTTATCTCTCCGCTCCCTCGCCCTGGGGTCCCCTGGCACGCCGCCGTGACTGAAGGTGCAGATAAGACGACAGCACAGGGCGGCAACTCATCTCCTATTCAGAACCAGCTGTCCTCGCAGGCGCACAGGGCGGCGGGGGAGGGGAGGGAGGGAGGGGAGAGAGGCTCCTACGCCAGAGAGCGGCAGAGGCAGGCGGGGAACGGCTGTGACATAAGCGGCCGGTCTGACGAATGTGCTGGTGAAGGTTATTAGAGCCACATGGCTCCTGGCAACGCGGGTCAGAGCGTGAGCGATGATGGAGCTACCTGGTTTGTGTAAACCGCCGACACCGCCGCTTTCAAAAGGGCCTCGGCAACAATGAAGCACCGGAGCACATGTGATCCAACGCCAGCATCCACTTGCTTACAATGGAACACAATTTCTCATTTTCTGGATTCATCACAGCTGAATGAATCACATGCCTGCTTCTCACCACACGTCATATAAATCAAACACGATGTAAACCGGGAATTCTGGCAGAGTGTCACCTTCCTCACATTCTGACACCCGACATGCTCCTTTCCCGTAGCTCAGCGCGCACGAATCGACCCAATTAGCCCTCACAGAAGATGACGGAGCCCTTGGATGAGCTCGGGACGGCGGGAGCAGAGCCAGCTCCGCTCCGCACGTTACCGCGCTGCCAACCGTAATTACAAGCCGACCCGGGGACGACGGGCGTGAGGCATTTGGTCTGGAGGAGCAGGAGCACGCCCTGCGCCCTCACAGCCGCGTGCTGCCCCGCGGTGACGCAACAGAGGGCGGCCTGCGGGAGGGAGAGGAGGGAAAGCACAGACAGACCTGTTGAGCTTTCCTCAGGAAGCTGTTGAACATCTCGCTGGCTCCCAGCAGAGGATCCTGACGCACTGCAAACAACAACAAGCAACACGGTTACACAATCACTCACATCTCAGCACATTAGTGATGTAAAACACTTGGAGGGAGACAAGCAGGGACACAATTATTCATGTCAGTCAACAATCAACGTGTCCAGATATGGAGCTACCAGTAAAACTGTGACTCAGCTCAGACACCAGAGAGTCGTTAGGGAAAAGAACAACAAGAACGAGACGGAACAAATGTTGCCTCATCGGACTTTTTGTTTCATTTTATCTAATCAGCCGTGTGTTGACCTTCCATGTGGTCAAAGTGTGTGTGTGTGTGTGTGTGTGTGTGTGTGTGTGTGTGTGTGTGTGTGTGTGTCCTCTTAGTCTCACCCCTTTGATAAAATGTGAGCGTTTGATGTGAAGCGTCTGCGTCAGAGCAGATTGTGTTTGTGGCATTTCATTTTCCATAACTATGTAAAAGCTCTGATGTAACCCAGCAAACGCTCAGCCAAGAACAGCCTGTGTGTGTGTGTGTGTGAGTGTGTGTGCTTCCATACTACGAGCAAATACGCGCTCCAACAACGCGTCCTTGTTCTGCTGTAACTGCCAGAGCTGCAGAGGATTAAACTCCTCTGCCTCACTGCCAACTCTACTCTATTCATCTCCTGTGTGTGTGTGTGTGTGTGTGTGTGTGTGAGCCACAGAAGTTGACCTTTGACCTGCTGGGTAAAGTTGGGTAAAACGCTTAACGGCTAAAGCCACACAAATTAGATATGAACCATAAACATGACGCAAGAGTTACAGAAGACAACGCTCTGAGTGATTGATTCATGTTTGCGATGAATAATAATGCTGGATGGAGAATGATGTCATCTAGCAAACAGTGATGTCATCTAAACTGGCAAGGGTTGACCCTTTCTTCCCTCAGCATGTGTGTGTGTGTGTGTGTGACTACATATCACTCAATGTTATGATTTTATTTTCTTCTCTTTGCTTTTAAAAAGAAAAAAATCCCCAAAAAGGCGAATAAAAATGTATTTACTTCACATTCATAAAGTCACTCCAGTCTCGGAATGTTTGGCTTTGTTACCGTGTGTGTGTGTGTGTGTGTGTGTGTGTGTGTGTGTGTGTCTCTACTCCCCGCAGACGTGCAGCCAGCTCATTCTTCTGATTGTTGTGGAGAGCCGAACGTTTCAGTTTGGGCTTCAGTTACATTGCACAGCTTTACAAAGACGAGTGTTGTTCTTTTACAGTCCACCTTAAAATGAGACTTAGCAACAAAACGTAAACGTGGGACCGGAAACAGTTCAGACGAGGCAGAAATTCTATTTGTCTGTCGGTAAAAGGAGCTGAGGTGGGATGAGAGCCGCCTGTCACTCACTCACCGGCCTGCATGTATTTCTCCAGCTGCTCTCGTCTCTGCTCCACCTCGGCGGGCGTCAGGGTGAAGATCTTCTTCGGGGGAAAGGCCGGCACCACGTTGCTGCCATATTCTTTCTTTATCTGCAGGGAAGGCAAACACATTAGAGGCACAAATCCATAACGTGTCACTTTGGAGAGTGACGTCGGAGCCATTTGAGAGCGAAATGGCTGCGTTCCATTTCCAGTCTGAGCACCTGTGAGGCAGCACAAAGGGCCTCACATAATTAAAGCCATTAACTTCCCCACAGAGCGGCGGATTCATTTTTCTGAGAGGTGTATTCATGCCCTTTTAAGATGAATCACAGGTTTATTTTAAGACCGTTAGCTAGCGGAGTTTCCGTGCAACACACACACACACACACAGACACACACACAGACACACACACATCTGGAAGGCAGAACGTCTCCTCATTCCAAGTTTACTTTGTCTTCCAGCTTTCTTGACTCATTTGTTCCCCGCTGAAATCCTTTTCTTACCACTAGCAGAGTGGAATTGTCTACGCTTCAGACTGAATCCACACGACACACAAACACAGACGCTGAGCCACGTGCTGCACACACACACACACACACACACACAAGCTCACGCCGCGCCTCCTCCACACGACTTTGACAAACTTCGCCGCAGTGATGAATCTCTCCGACCCCGACGACCCAGAAGCCGTTAGCAATTCCAAATTTCCACGCCGACGACCGCGTGAAGCGACTTCCCGCCGTTTCCGGGTCACGCCGCAGGGAGCCTGTGCTGGGGGGGGGGGTGGGTGATGCTGAAAGATCCCAGTTCGTCTCCTCCACTCCCTGTTGCCAAGCAACGGAGAACAGACAAACTGGATGAGGCAGACTCTTGAGGAAGGGGAGATCAAAACCTGCCCTTTCCTTCCTGATTTATTAATGTGTCACTGCAGGACGACGGACACACACACTCACACACACACACACACACACACACACACTCACCTTCACAGCATTTCATACGAGTCAGGCATACAGGTGAGGCTCAATAAATTCATTGAGCCTCACCTTTATCATAGACGCCCTTCACACAGACGCAGGCCTGTGATGTCATGACGACCCGCTGCTTCATTCCTTCTCCTCTCCTAACCTTATTTTGTTTGCGTATCTTTCATCTCTTCCTATGCGAGCGCCCAGACATGTGACGTCCCCTCTGGGATCGGTGAAGCGTCTGTGTCTGAGTCGGTGTCAGAGGCTGAGAAACGCTTCAGATGGAGTTACTCAAGACTTTCCAACAACATTACTTTCTGAGCCTAAGTTCCTTTTTCCCCAGCAGGTGAAGCGAGAGTAAAGCCAAAGCGCATTCCTTCCATGTCGCCGACTCCCCAGGCCTCAAACCGCTTTCGGATGGAGGCCGGGGGGCAGGGAGGGGGGGGTCGCGGCGTTGAGAGAAAGGTGGCGGCGGGTGAAGGTTTGTCTTACCTGCTCGTGGAGGCCGAGGAGTTGGCTGTAGCGGACCCGACAGTGCAGGACGCCGTTGACGTGGATGTTGTAGGACTGTGGGAGAGAAGAAGAAGAAGAAGAGCGACGTTGTTAGGCATCTATTCACTCCATCACTCACCTCTTTTACAGTCAACATCCGGCGGTACACAGTCCAGTCCAGTTTATTTATACGGATCACAAACAATGTCTCAAAGGCCCAGACGCTTCCTGACCCGGCCGGGAAAGCTGCGGAGAGACTCTCAGGGAAGAAAGGAGGAATGCTTGGGGAGAGACGATTCAAAAGAGGGAAAGTCCAGGTGGGCGATGGGAGCTAAACACTGCATGAGACAAACAAACAAACATCCAGTCCTCTTCTATGCATCAGCAGAAAGTAACAGCAGGGTTTTGTAGTTTCATTTCCCAAAAATGAGGTTAGGAGTTCAGTGTAGAGATAGAGGTAAACAATGGCCGACTGAACCAGGAGCTCGCTCACTCTCTCTCATACACACACACACACACACACACACACACACACACACACACACACACACACACACACACACACACACACACACACACACACACACACACACACACACACACACACACACACACACACACACACACACACACACACACACACAAACACCCACACCCACACCCACACACACACACACACACACACAAACACACACACACCCACACCCCAAAGGTCACGCTTGTGGATTTTTTTCATTCTTCATCTTGCAAACCCTCGATTGTTTTCGCAAATTCCACGGCGGCCGGTTCCTCTCCTTTGAAAGCCGTTTGGAGCTGACAGAACAAATACGCAGGCTGAAGCGGGGATGTTTCAGGCTGGGCTCTAAACTCTGTCTTGCTGACACACTCGTTTATCCACAGCGCTGCATTTAGTGTCTAAAGTATTCAAAGTTTGGTGTTTTGATTTAAAACACATTAAGTTGCTTCTGTCTATTTCGGAAGAACACACACACACACACACACACACACACACACACACACACACACACACACACACACACACACACACACACACACACACACACACACACACACACACACACACACACACACACACACACACACACACACACACACACACACACACACACACACACACACACACACACACACACACACACACACACACGGCTCGACTATTTATTACAACTGGAAAGATTCTGGAATGGCCTCAGCTCTCCTGCCAACCACGCGCTTTTGTGATCAAATCGTACTATAGTGTCACAGACAGTTACAGAGAAAGAGCACCATCAGCTTCCACCAGGTGGTGTGCAGACGTGAAGCTCTGAGCAGCCCAGACGCCGGTTAGAGGAGCTTCCTGTTGGAGAGTCAAGGCACAGCGCTCTGCCCTGTCAGCCTCAGCGATTATTGATCGTCGACGAGCGTCCGCACCGCATTACTGACCAAACTAACACAAAACAAAACTTCTATATACAAACCAGAACTTTAGAAAGTAAGAGGAAGGCCAAAGAGTCTGAAAGAAGGCCGGAACATGAAGTGAAAAATGTGTATGTCAGCAGAATGCAGACAGGAAGGAAGAATGAGTTTGCAGAAAGCTTCAGCCATAAAACAACACTATCATCTTGGTCAACTGTAACCGGGGGCAATCCAGGTTATCTTCTCATATAAGCACTACTGCTGTTCCTCATGTAACACTCATAACATGAGACAGATAAGGTTAACAACAAACACAGGAATTTAGATTTGAAGGTTTTCTGGGTCGATCCTGCTCCTCTGCCAGATTGGAGCTGCTGTGCAATACTCAGACTTAAACTGAGCTTGTTCATATCTGAATTTATGTATCAAGCCCCGACCTGTTTCCTCACCCAAAGTAAATATGCCACCATCCATTACAGGAGCACCAAAGTCACACACACACACGCAAACAAACACCTACTGCAGCAGCCACATGAGCCGGGGAAGGGAGACACAGGACGGCTGATAGCCAACAGAAACAGGAGCTCAAAATTAAGCTTTGTTTGTGTTTGGACAGGAATAACACAACACATTTATATATATATACATTTTAACTGCGGCTCTTGTTTTTCTAAAGAGCCCTGTGCAAACGCTGCACAATCTGCAGCTGACTGGTTCCAAGGTACACAGGCCGTCTCTCAGCATTATGACCAGGCACGAGCCTTCCTGTGGGCTGCTTACAGGAAGGTCGCACTGACAGTCACGGGACCGGAGAGGTGAAAAGACGTCCGGCACACGGTCGGGCCCGTCCAGGAGATTAAAGACACGGAAACCTCGCTCCACACCGACTTCTCAACAAGCACGGAAACAAACGCTTTGGGGAACCTACGATGAAGTAGACAAACTATTTTTGGATCAACTTGAGTGTATTTGGTTAAACTGCTTCACCACAGCTAAGCACAGAGCCGCCGCGCTGATATTTAAAGGTTCATCTTGCTTTTCTTTGAGCAGCTGGGACGCTGAACGCTCGAGCCCTCTTCTTCTTCTTCTTCTGCTCGGAGCACAAAGAGTAATAAAGGTGCATTCTGTCATCGCAGGTTATGTTAGCTTTGATAGCCTTTTTAAACTCTCAGACATTCATATTCCATTAGTATCCACACTGATTTACTCTTGTAGTATTCGCTCATACTCATGGTAGGCTTGAATCCAAACTGTTCCCTAGCAACATACTGAGTTGTCGTCATGAATGGGCCTTGGTATAATAACTGTTCACACACATTCACACCCATACTGTTGTGGAAATCATTCAGCTGCACGCAAAAAGAGAAACGCGGCGGACGCCACTTCTGCTGCCATGCACGCTCATGACGTAACCTCAATGCTGTTCACTGAGGAAACTGTTGAACATGCATGAAGGCTGCAAATGTTCCATGTCCCGTGCCGATGCTTGTCCTTGAACAACCTCTGTGAATCATACTCTGAGTCTCCAAACACACCAACTCCTCTCAAAGTGCCAGCAAACTACTGAAGCCTGCTAAGATGACTCAGCTTCAAATCCCCTGGTTGTTGCTCTAAAAGACGCTCCTCCATTTGGGACTAATATATATAAATGTTGACATATATGTATGTGTGATGAGTGAGTGTGTGGGTGGTTTTAAGCAGATCTATATTTGCCCTGAGACAGAGAAAGTGGGACAGTGGTGTCTCACATTTAAAGCTCACATCTCAGAGAGGATTGAAGTGCTGAGTCAAAGCCTGAAACACAAAAGGGACTTTGTAGTGCCTGAGGTGAGGAATCAGAGCGGAGCAGCACTTTCCTCAGGTGCCTTTGACTGTTACACACACTTATATGGTGTCAACTTCTAACACACTATGTGCAAATGTGTCACCATCAGTAGAATATACAGAGTAAATACATGGAACTCAACTTCTCCACATTTGATTTGCTTTAACAATTCACCTTCCTAGACTCAATAAAATGGACTTAAGACCAAGTACAGATCATTGTTTGATGTTGTGTCACTTGTGGACCACGAGGAGGGAAATCTGCCCTTGTTTCAGATTATTAAACCTTAAATTAGCTGAGGAAATGATCGAGCAATAGTGAAAAAATGATTGTGTGTTTGTAGCCTTATGTGAGAGGTAAACATCTGCATTCACACCAGGTCAAACAAAGTCTCCAACCAAAACAAACCGACATACTCACCACATAGGTGGATCCGTTTTCTCCAGAACGAACCTCTGTTTCTGGGATGGAGAAATGCATTTTAGATGAAGACTGCTGCCACACGAGAAGTCCTTTAAATGAAACACGGGGGAAGACGCCACGATCTCCCACCAAAGTCCACTGCAGTGATTGCGGAGCCCACAGAAGAGGAGGAGGAGGAGGCTCTCACGGCTTGCACCACCAATTTGTGTACGGGGAAGGCGATGCCGGCCTGAGACAGACCGCCGACGACTTTAAGATTTAGCCAACAACTCATGTACCGACTAGCATTGGCACCAAACTTCTCCCACGTCAGTGTTAAACTTTTCTCGCTGCCGTCCCCGCAGCAGCCATGTTGCAAAGTGTTAAGTAAATTACACCTTCACTGCTGGCGAAAAAATGTCTTCTCTCACCCAATTTTAGAGATAATTCCTGGCAGAATAGAGCCGCTGCGTGCAGAAATGGAGCTTCGACCCACGCAGGTACTTGTGTTCATCCGCGTGAACACACCAAGTTGCGGGCTAAAAGGTGCAGTTGGTCCGTGCGAACCCCCAGCGTCGTAAACCCGATAGACACCGAAATATGAAGGGGGGCAGTTACATTTGTAGCGGTTCTGTTTGGTCAGTTGAGTCCGACATTTGCCGAATAAAACAATCTTCGCGCCGACCGAGGAAAACGTACATGAAATGTGGAATGGACCGAAGAAAAGCTGATATCACACAGCGATGTGGCCATTGGGAGCTCAACATGTATCTAGTGGCCCATCAAGAGGCATTGCAACAATCGCTCAGATCGAACTATTTCCTTTTCAGACGGGGGTGTTCATATATTTGCTGTTTAAAATAATTGGTACCCTGGCGCAATGTCACTTATAAAAGTAAATATAAAAATACATTCCCTGGCAATGTATGAATCACAAAAGGGCAAAAAGCAATATCACATTTTTTGTGTTTTTAATCCCGAACTTTTACCGAACACCACCCCCCACCTCTCAGAATGGTGCATGCCGGAATGACAGCGAGCGCAGTCAAAATTCATAAAATCCGAACGATCAGAAAAATACTTGTCAACAATGTTTAAAGAAGTTGTTTTTACATAAACTATTATGTTCTGTGGGTTTTGTAACAATGTGTGTGCGGATTTTTAATAGTTCGACTGCTCAGCAGGTTTTTGCTGTAGGAGAGTTTTGTTAACTTGAAATTACAGACGTGACCAAACCAGTTTATACAATAAACTACACCAATAGAACCCAGTTCAATTCTTTACCAGTAAAACTATCAAGGGCTGGTATGTTTATTTGCAGAAAACGATTAAAATCACAAGAATTTGTACACCCATAAAGACAAATTGAGACTATGCGTAAATTCGGCGCAAGATTGATGTTTTGGGGACTGCGCTGACTGCGTTCAAAGCCTTTTTGGCGACTTGTTTACGTCAACGACATATTTTACACGTAAACCAAAACACGAATCGAAGCTGCGAGTCAACCGCAAGGTGTTTTTTCTGTGACATATTATGTTATTATGCTATTGAATGAGTCGACTGAGACCAGTGATGCGCAAAGGAGAGAGGCGACACGGAAACAGCGTCACATGTCGGTTTCAGGCAGTATGATCATATGACTTCAGTCGATGAAAATGAAAGCTGGGTGCTGTAGGCTGAAACCTGCTGTGGTTATTTTAACAATTTTTTTATGTTTTTATCCGACTTACCAGCTGAGTGAATTCCAGGTAAGATTCTTACATGGTTAAATAATGTCTTCAATCTATAGAACGGATAAAAACGACCAATTAATCATGGATTAACAGCGTGTTTTGTTTGGTGAACGTGTTGTTGATGGCGTCACCAAAAAAACTTGGGAGCATCTTCCACCTCAAGCTGCGTTTTGTGTTATTATATTTTATTTGTTTTCTTTGATCGAAGCTATGTAACCGCTGTAACGGGACTGTCCTGCAACCCGGGACCGCGGTGGGACAGTTGTGCAACGTATCCGCCGGTCGGATAGACGGACGCTGCTGCTGGAGATACGACAACACGAGCGACCATGAACACATCATAGGGTAATCACTGCTGCCTCCATTGTCTGTCGGAATTATTAAGATTATCTGTTTGTTTATGAGCAGCCCAGCAAAGTCCAGACAGTCCAGTCTGACTGCAAAGCGATATTGTCTCAATTCACTTATGCAACATTACACAAATGCTTGCTTAGCTTAGCTTTAGATAGCAATCGTAGTATTATGGGTGGTTGGAGCACAGTAAAAAAAGGTTCCAGTGACCCCTGCTGGCGGTCAGTAGGTATTAAAGGCCCATTGATCTCACCACTATGAACATTGTTTTTCTGTTTTGTTTTTGTCAGGTTGGATCTTTCCAGATGTTCATTATCTCAGGTGGATGGTCTATCAGACGCTTCGACAGCATTAATAATGTATGTAAATAAAGTTACACTTTCACACACATACAGTAGAAGGTAGTACACGGTGTAACTGTGAACTCCTGATTTCCTGTTTCCTCAGTGACTGAACAACAAAAGAATGAGAACAGTGCTCATCAGCATATACTGGCTCTGATTGGTCATGAGAACCAGCTTGACGTGATTGTTGATTGTTTGCTAAATCAGGTCAAAGGGATTACAGATCTAAGACATTTAGGTCTTTGTAATGTCTTCATCACGTTTATTTATCAAGAGTGACATATTCACTCTTTCTGCCCTTTAATCAATATTTAGCATTTGTACTACTTTATTTTATTTCACAGTGTATGCTGCTATTTAGTTAGTCATTCATCAAAGCCTGATTTTGTCTTGCAGAGACCTCTCACTCAATGAAATTGTCAACATGAGCGACTCAGTATTTTTGGGATTCATTGACTTGAATTTCATGTAAGTACCTCTTAGCGAAAACTTGAGTTTGCAGTTTTGTATTATTTCTCTGTAATAATTCACTAACAAATTGTGTGCCTCTTCAGTATTTTGCCTCCAGACATGGTTTGTCCAGGGGGCAACAGCTCTTGGGAAAGTGTAGAGGTCAAGGGGGGAAATCTTCTTTGCAGAGGGCAGAAGAATATGTGCAACCAGACTGGACAGCTGTGTAAGTTCCCTTCTGAGGTTCCCTAAAATCTACATGAAATGACCTTTAATACGTTAGATTAGCTCGTCTCACAACTATTGACGCTCCACAGCCTTCAGCTGCCCAGAGAACTCCCTGTGTGCTCCTTATGGCCCCGGCCTCTTCGCTTGCAGCTGCCTTGATAAGTACCATGGATACAAGTGTCTCAGACAGGTCAGTACAGCCCCAGCCTGCACGTGGTCTTACAGTCATTTTCCCTTCAACTTATTAACATCTTAATGCATTTGTAATTGTTGATAACAGGGAGAGTTTCCAGCTCTCCAGGTGTTCGGGCCTCTTTGGGGAGCCACAGTCCTGATTTCCATCCTGCTCTGGTTCACCCAGAGACGCAAAGTCATTTCAGGGTGAGGCAGACATGCTGACCTGTTGACCTCCAGGCTCTGAGCTGCACCCTCCCACCCTGCAGTGATGCTATTGAGCCTGAACAGACTGACTTAAAGGGAAAACGCCGACACAAAGTCTGACGCAGCTCCGTGGGACCTGATCAGGGGGGCAGCTATGTGTTAAGAGAAATGTCTAAAGCTGACTTTAAAAAAAAAAAAGAATTTATCACAGCGAAATTGCACAAATGTTATAGATTTAGATTTTTTTAATTAATTGGAAGCATGTGCTGTTCCCAATTAGCAATAGTTCACTAGCAGAAATTATTTTTTTAAATCAAATAATTCAAGGTATCAGATTGATATACTCAAACTCCCGAGATGTTCTTATGTTAACACTGTTACTGTGACTTTACCTAAACACTGGACTGACATGTTATGAAGCATTTTTGACTAAATTTAAAGCAATAATAATAATTCATGATTCAATAATTAATTGCATGTGAATCCTGACTAAAATCACTTGCAATATGAATTATGATGATGTGTTGAGATTCTACTTCAGGTGTGTTTTCATGTCGGTGGCTGTATTTTCAGTTCTTATTCAGGGAAATTACTTTAAATTTTTTACGTAGATGCCATTTGCTGCTGCCTGGTTTACCATAGTTTGAATTACACTCCATCTAGTTCAAGTTACATACAATATAATTTGGAAACCACTATTACTGTTAGATAACTGCAATGTCCTTCCAAGGAGAATAACTGTTTGATTTCTGCCTTCGAACTTACAAATGCACATCTGTATTGTCCAATCTGATTGTAAGCTACAGGCCAATTAAAGCTCAACCAAGCTGATGTGCATGAGTATAACGCACTGATCTATGGACACGTATCATATATATGCTCTCAATGTTTTAATACACACAGCGGCAACAAGTATGAACCCTTTACCTGCATTTATGTTTAAATTTGTCTTAAAATACGGTTTGATCTTCATTGAAGTTACAACAATGAATAAACACAATCTGTTTTCAGCCAACACACATTGTTGTATTGTTTTTGTCCATGTTGAGACTTTGTTGCCAACGGTGCTTGGAGTTTGAGTTTAAGTTTAAAGACGTCAGCTTCGTCCGACAGCCCTGACCTGACCCAGTGACCCTACAGAACACACACACACAAACACACGGAGGCGGTTTAGAACACATTTCAGCTATATATATATTTATTGCATGCTAAAAGCACGATATGTGTTATGTGCAAGCTGGTGTGCACGGTAACCAGACGTGGGCGGGAGATTGTTCACTGGTCCACGTTTTTGACCCGCAGCACCACGGGGACCGAGGTGCACGGGATCATGCCCAGGTCCGTGATCACTAGATCCACAAAGTCGGGCGGCGTGACGTCGTACACCAGGTTGAGCAGGCCGAGCGACGGCTCCTCCTGCCAGTGCTCCAGCTCCGTCTTCCTGTTCCGGGTCACAATGAGGTCATCGGGGTCATCTGGAAAGATAATAATAAAAGATGAAGTTCTTGTTGGTAGGATTTTGAGGATGGTGCTTGTTTGCTGCTGTGTTCTTCCCTCACCTAGTTCGTTGGACACAAAGGAGTCCGTCTGCACCCTCTCACAGAACTTGTAGGTCTCGCAGCAGACCAGCACAGGGACGTTGAAGGCTTTGGCCACCAGAGCGATTTGGGACGTCCCCACGCGAGACATGACGTAACCGTTGGCCAGCAGAGCGTGAGCGCCCAGGAACACCTTGGAAACCTACGAGGGTCCAGAGTCCTTATTAATATCATGCTGGCAAGGATTCCAACAAAACCCAGACTGCTGAATCCTGTGTGTGATGTTTGTATGTGTGTGTCACCTCTGGGAGGACGTAGGAGACGGCTGAGATGAGGACGTAGGTGCAGCTGATGCCTCTCTGGACCAGACGCCTCAGGGCCTCTCTGCCCTCCAGCCGGGGCCTGCTGTCCACCACGATCACACGGAACTTCCTGTCCTTCTCGAAGGCCTCGCAGAGGATGTGGTTGACCAAAGACGAGCTGGGAAGACGGAAGCGAGAGCGGGTGAGGTTGGATGAGCGAGAGAGAGAGAAGATAAAATGATCAACAATGTATCAACGCTTAGAGAATCCACTCCACACTGCATAAACAAACACACACACACACTCAAACGTATCCCATTGAAGCATCTCACCATCCATAGATTAAGATGACATCACCGTCGCTGATCTTCTCTATGGAGGACTTGGCGATGGCTTTGGCGGCGAGCACGATCTTCTCGTTGATGTAGCAGTCGATGCCTTTCAGCAGTTTGCTTTTCGCCTGAGCAAAGTGAAAGACGCCATGAACTAAATGTGTTTCTATTGAAACACACGCGTGACCACTCCTGCCAACAACACCAGCGTGTAAATTACCTCCTCTTCCTTGCACTGATTGGGAATATTGGAGATTTCCTTCTTGATGTATTTGATTGCGTTGCCCATGCTGGCTGACAGGGGGCGACACTGGTTTAAGAAACTGCAAGAAGAAGAGACCAGAAACCAAAAGATAAATAAATAAGCAAACATCTCACCGTTCTACCTGAGGCATGATTCAGTGTAAAGCGTGTTTGTACCTGATGTACGGCTTCAGCTTGTTGACCAGGTCTCTGGAGAGCTCCTCGTTGGGCGGCGTCGCGTAGTCTCTTATTACCTGAGAACAAACAAACGATTTCTAAGGTCTTACGCTTAAATCAAACTCACACTTGTGGTTGTTCCGTGCTGGACACACAGTCGGTGGCGTTCCTGTGCGGCTGTGAGGGGGGCGCACCTGTTTGAAGGTGTGCAGCAGGGCCACAGAGCGAGCGTTGGATCCGGCCACGATGCCCTGAGAGTACTGCAGGCCGAGCCGCACCACAGCCGGGTGGATGACCAAGGAGGGAATGCTGTCACACACACACACACACACCTAGGTCAATGAGGAACGTCTTGGCGATGTACCGATGTATCACAGTGAGTTGTAGAGTGTGTTGTACCTGAGCTGCTGCGTCAGAGGGGCTTTGCGGCTGTACTGGTGCAGGTGAGAGAACAGACTGACTTTGTTTCCGTACTCCGACCGGAGCGGAATCTGGAATGGAACACAGTCAGGTCAAACACAAAGCTCATATTTTAGATCTGGAGACTTTAGGAGAGTGGAAGGATGAAGCTAGACAACGGTCAAGAGCCTGCACAGCAAACGACAACAACTCCTCACACACACGGCAGTCTGACACGTTAGTAAACTAAACACAACACGGCACCAACGTGAGCGAGCAGCAGCTTCTACCTCTTTAGCAGCTTTGAACTCAAGAGTCTGAAAGAAACGTCACCAACAAGCACAAGCAGGAAGCAGGGGTTACTGGAGGTCATGTGACACAACCGGGACCGCACAAACACCCAGAACACCAGAGATGACCTCATCATTAAGACGTTGAGCCACAGCGTCCTCATGCTTTGTTTATGTTGTGGAGGAACAAACCTGCTGTCGTTCCAACTTCTTGGCCAGCTTCTTTAAGACATCTGGGTCGTCCACCTGAACGTGCTCGGGCAGCCTCTTCACCACTACACACACACACACACACACACACACACACACACACAGAGAAAGGAGAGTTTAACCAGAGTCCTGCCGTATATACAGTGTGTGTTGTGTTCAGGTGTTGTGTTGTGCTGACTCAGTACCTGGCTGCAGGTCGCCCGGCGGAGCTTTGGGTTTGGACGCGGCCGCCTGCTGGCCCCCGTCGGCCTTCTTGCCCTGTTTGGAGGTTCGGTCAGTGTCCTGCCGGGCTCTCCTCTCGGCTTTCAGCTCCGATTTAGACCTGGAGGCTTTCTCTGGCTGTGCGGGCGCTTCGGACGCCACCGGCACGGGAGCTGGAGGAGCGGGCGCAGGCACTGGTGATGGAGCTGGACCAGAGAGAGACAGAAAGAGAGAGAGAGAGAGACAGGGAGAGAGAGAGGAGGAGAGGTTAATGACAGAGACAGATCCACAGGAGGGTTCTGGTCTGTTATTGCGTTATCAGACCTCTCTGTGCTGGGGGCGGAGCCGAGCTGTCATTCTTCTTCTTCTTCTTCTTCTCTTTCTCACTCTCCTCCTTCACAGCTTGGTCCTCCTTCTTCTCTTTGATCTTCTTCTGCTGCTTCTTCTCCTTCCTCAGCCGCTGCTTCTCCTCTTTGCTCAGCTCTTTGCCTTCGCTCTGCAAACACACACACACGATGATGTCAATACACTCCTTATACTCGGACCAGGAGGAAATATACACAACAGTCAAACACACACACATGAGTAACACACACACACACACACACACACCAACCTTTGCGCGCTCAATGTCTCCTTTCTTGACAGCTCCATCTGTAATCAATAAACGATCAAAGCATTACATCATCATCCCGTTATGATACCAGGCAGTGGCGACGCTCTGTCCGTGTGAGTGATGCTGCTCTGTCACCACACGAGATGCTCTGGATTGCATCATGCTAATGAAGCGACTCAAACAGCCGTCACGTTTAAGTCACATTCACGCCAAACGTATAAATGGCACAGTACGGGTTAATGTATACGTTCATTTATTGAATATAAACTTACACCAAAGGATGACGTAATACCAGCTGAGTTCGAGTATCACGACTGACTTGCATGCGATGCTAAACTTAGCAATAGCATTAGCAGACGGAAATTACCTAAGCTAGAAGGCCAGGCTAACACGAAAAACGCGAGATTTATAAGAGCGGCAGGTTCTGCGCCGACCGACAGCAACGTTATGAAAACCAAGAGAACGATGTTTGTGAAATCAGTTTTCGGTCTTCTCAAGCTCACCTGTCTCTGCACTGTCCTCCATGTTTACGCTGCTACTTCTACTACTTCGTGGTGTTGATTGGCGGTTGGCAAACAACGTATTGGTGCATTACCGCCACCAACTGGTCTGGAGGACACTGCTACTTTCTTCAGCCCGCTACAGGAATTACTGCACACACGCTGTCACCCTGTGGAGAAACATGGTACTGCATCTCCAACATTCCAACTTGATTTTCTGATATCATGTTTGTTTAAACATTATTTATTTTTTTCATTATTTTTGTTCATTCGATTTATAATCAATTGTAAAGCAGCAACTCATTACTGTTTGTTTTGTCTGTCAGGTTGAATTTAGGTTTAATTCGTTCTTATCATTGTGTCTATATTTTCCCAAAATAGAGTTCAGTCGCAGGATATTTACACTTTGCATTCGTACTGAGAGATTTGTCTCCCCTGGTGTAAATGTAAATCTCTTCTAAAGGACTTTGAGAGGGACAATTTCCACTGTTTTACTTAGTTGTATTTTTACTAGATTCTTGTTCAATTTGATGGTTTCTACGTTCATGTGGTTTCACTCCTGCCTTCAGTGTAATAATAATAATAATAATAATAATAATAATAATAATAATAATGTAACACAGGGATCAAACATAGGACCTTTACAGTTACAGGCAGGCAGTTGACAGTCTTGCTCTATAAGCATTCATGATGACATCGTTCATGTATGCTGGCTGATATTTATAGCACTGAATCCTTTCACACTTAAAACCAATGTGTAATTAATGTGTAGGCTTAAAATTGTATTGTAATGCCACCAGTATAAAGAAAGAAAATGATGCAGACTATTTTGCAGTTTTTACAGGTGCAGCTCTATGAATTAGAATGTCATGAAAAAGTTCATTTATTTCAGTAATTCAATTAAAAAAGGTAAACTCTCATATATTATAGATTCATTACACACAAAGTGAAATATTTCAAGCCTTTAATTGTTCTAATTTTGATGATTATGGCTTACAGCTCTTGAAAACCCCAAACTCAGACTCAGAAACTTTTAATATTGTGAAAAAGTTGTACCATAACTTCTCATTGCAGATATGAAACTATTTTTTTTTAATAATTAGAAGCTAGTAAATGTTTGAGTCATTACGCCAAATCCAAAGCATATTCATTTATCTCAACCATTAATGTAAAGCCATTTTGAAGGAATGTTGCAGTCAGATGAACATAAAATCACTTCTGTCCACTGTCATTAAACCTTTATTAAATTTTCAAACATACACACTGCAAACAAGACATATGAGGCCATGAAAGAAAAGGAAGAATAGATCACATAAAGAGCGAGTGACTTTGTAATCACTGGACTACCGCCTGAAAAGCTTGCAGCGTCACACCACAGCTGTGTCTTTCATTCCACGCTGGTGTCTGCTGACTGAATTCACGACGCAGTAGCTGGTTGAAGGGGACCAAACCTCACAGAAACACCTGACTTGGTTCCGTTTGACCAGCCACAGCAAGGTGCGTAGCTTCAGCTGCAAGACGGAGAGCAAGAGACGGAGGAGGAGAGGAGAGGAGAGGAGAGGAGAGGAGAGGAAGGGAGAGGAGAGGAGCAGGTAGGAGGGCAAGAGGAAGTTAGACGTACAGGAAATAGGGAAAGGGAGACGAGAAAGAAAAGAGAGGATAGAAGACGCCAGGACGTGGACGTCATCTGCAGCAGTCAGGCCATCAAATCCTCTTCATCCTTACCTAATGCAACACAGGGAGAGAAAGAGAAGATCAGTGATGGAGAACTGCTAAGACAGAGACAATGACAAATGATGAGAGGAAACAATAGACAGGTCCAGCTCAGACACATGAGTCCCGGTGCTGCCAAGCAGATGATAACGCCTATTAGGAGATTTGGAAACAGTGACAGCCGCCGACTTCGCCCCATTTCCTTCTAAAACCTTTCAGTCTGAGTGACGGATCCACATCTCCCTCCTCCCCTCCCTCCTGCCCTCCCTCCCCTCTGCGGTTGCTATAATGGGTGACAGCTGTGGTCTGTCAATCCCTCTGGACTGTCAGCGGGTTGGGGAAGGGCAGGAATTTGTTCAAGAAGTCCCTGAGACCCGATCAGTGGCCCCGAGAGGAACACTAAGAGTACATGTGGCTGTGCTGAAGGAGAGTGTAAGAGCAACAGGGCCTTCACCTGTTGTCTTATGGCCCCCCCAACACACACACACACACACACATAAACCTATGAACCCTGTGATCCCGAGCAACCCCCCCTCCCCCCTTCTTCCTTCTCCATACACACATAACACAGACAAGCCAAATGTCACAATCAATCTGTGGCGACATAATGAATAAAAAGCTTCTTCTTCTTCCTCTTCTTCTTCTTCTTCTTTCCCAATGTGGCGTTCAAGTCCCCTTGAAACCACACACTTCCTTACATTCCATAAGTGGTGTATAATATGGGGATATAAGGAAGCATGTCTTCACAAGGGGCAACAACTGGATCCACTGCTGCTGCTGCTGCTGCGGCACAAAGCGTCCTTTCATAGACGCACATGCAGAGCGGCGGGAACCAGCCGGCTTAACAATGGTTAACTGTGACCAGAGACCAGAGACCAGAGACCAGAGACCAGAGACAAGAGACCAGAGACCAGAGACCAGAGACCAGAGACCAGAGACCAGAGGCCTTGGATGGATCGTTCCAATGTGGTCGTGTGATTGCTGCCATTTTGCTGCCGTCCCTGTTGTTCCCTAAACATTAAAGTCATTCTGATCCCAAACACAGTGTGGAAAAGCAACATTAGAAACCGAATTTTGCAAATATTCCGTACCCACCTTTCATGAAGCCTGATCCTGGTATCCTCTCGTCGCTCACACACACTTCAGGGTTCAGACGTCCTCTGCAGCTCTGTGACTCTTCCTCTCTACTCCCTCTACACTCTGACTACATCTCACCCTCGGCTCCTTCACCGAAGCCTCAGCTTCCTCTAACCTGGCGGAGGCGTCGCAGGTCATTTAGTCTCAGAGTAAACATCTAACAACTGGTCTGACACCTGATTACACTCACACACTGCTGCCAATCACACAAGCTGATCTAAGAGGAGAGAAACTACAAGACTGAGAGAGTTTCTAGGTCACATGTGTCAGTTTGACCAAATAAAATAATCTTTCTACAGAAGAAGAAGTTCTAAAAATTTAGATTTAGAGAAAACTCAACCAAATCCCTTTCTGCTCTGCCATCACAGACTAAAGTCACACATTGACCTTCCTCCTGGTCACCTTCGCCTTCTTCTCACCCCTTGCAGCCAAACTCCTCACACTATCCCTCCACTTCCTGAGAGCCATTCCTCAGCTTCTCCCCTGCTCTTCCCCTCTGCTGCCATCCAACCTTCCTCCTCCGCATGTCGCCGGTGGATTGTGCCCACTACAGGCCTTGCAGATCGGCCTTTTCTATCCCGCCGGGAGCGCCCCCCTCCAAAGCGGCCTCCCACCTGTTGGTGTCCTTTAGAAGCCCCGGGCCTCTCCTGCGCCTCCTGTCCGGCCCAATCAGGGCCCTGACAGGGGGGAGCCAGCCTGTGAAATCACACCTCTCAGCTGTTCACACTGGGCTCGAGACACCCTACACCCCTGCCGTTCCTCTGTTCGCCCCCCCAACCCCCCAACCCCGGCCCCCCCAACCCCTCTGTTTTACACCAAACCTCAATGGCTCCCTTTTGGAAAAAAAAAAGAGAGAGAAGGAGAGGGCAAGATGGGCACGAGGAAGCAACTGCAGCAGGTTTGTTTTATTGGTTTGGGGCACAGCGACGGATTCGGGAGTCACAGCTGAAGACAAGGTTGAGTTTCAGCTCATGTAGGACTCTGAGCCTGATGCATTGTGTCTTAAAGCATTTAGTTTGACTTTCACCAGGCAGTCTAAAGGCATTTTCAAGTCGACTTCATGCGACGACACGATGACCCGATGCTGCATTATGGGAGGAAATGACTCAGTGTGTCCGCTTGTTAATCTATTGTGGAGTCTTTTGATTGTAAACCTCTCTGGATAAAGTGCGGCGGCGGCGGTGGCTGATATATGAGCAGAGTGAATGAACCACTAGTGTTCTTATGGCTCAATAAAAACAAGCAATAAATTCTTCAAGGTGACCACCATGACACTTCATCACACAGCAGCAGCAGAGGGAAGAGAACAGGAATCTGAATCTGTATCAGTCTGAAAGCAGCGATCACATTCTTTCCCGATGCATACTGTCAGATCCATATATGACTGTTGGGGAGCATCTGTGTGGGCCGCAGGGCGCTCGCCTCGCTCGCTCGCCCGTACAGACCCTCACCTCCAGCTGTAGAGGCAAACGGGCCAAGCTCAGAGGGTTCATTTTCCTCTGCCGCAAGCACAAGGCGCTCCACTAAGGTCAACACCTGTGTTCTAAAATCAGCCCTGGGGTTGGGTGTGATCGGAACCCGGGCCTCATTCACAGAAAGCTCCAGCTCAGAGTGGGGGGCTTATATTGAAACCTAACGCTCTCGCTATTTTCGAGGCACTGGTCATCCACAAATAGAACCCATCTCATCTTTGTAGCTCCCGTTTTTCTCTTCTCCACAGGATGTTGTCTAAATTCAACAGTTGTTCGATATTTCCCATGGCGACGAGCCAGCGTGTATCACAAATGCAACATTTCCACTAATGGCAACTATGCGGCCAAGGCCTCGGCGGATGGGATCTATATCTGGGGTGTTCGCAATATCAGATGTCTTTTGTGGCTGATTGAATTCTTGGTCACTCTCACCGGACACAATGGTTAAGGCACAAAGCATAATCCCGCTGCTCCTCCTCACGGCCGGAACAGCTGATCACTGTCACACACTGAGGCTGAGGAGCCGCTACGACAAACAAACACACTCCCTCAGCCAAACTCTGCTGGTTCGCTTTCATCACGCGTCAATCAAAACATCTCATTTGTGTTTTTCCTATCAAATCTCTTTATTTATGTTTTATTTCTTAGCGACACAGACGTGAATAGGATCCATCAGTTACAGATCTGGAGGTAAGTTCCATTTCTCCGTTGTGTCAGAGTCAATGTGGCCTTCTG